>NW_006409075.1:48174-54244 GCF_000296735.1 Chrysochloris asiatica
CCCACCCCCCTCCTAGCACCCAAGCTATCCTGTGTCTATTCCCTATCCTGTGCTCTATCTTCCCCTCCCTCTGTCCCATCCTCTCACCCCATACATCCCGGTGATCAACAATTATATATATAATTTTTTTCTCCCTTTTGGGTGGATTCTTTTTCTTAGTCTTTTTACAATAGTGGTCCCATGCAGTATTTCTCCTTTTGTGACTGACTAAGTTCACTTAGCATAATGTCCTCAAAGTTCATCCATATTATGTGGTGGCTTGTAGCTTCCTTATTGTTCTTCAACGTAGCATAGTATTCCATTGTGTGTATGTACTACAGTTTGTTTATCCATTCTTCAATTGATGGGCATTTAGGCTGTCTCCATCTTTTTGCTATTGTAAATAGTGCTGCTATGAACATTGGTGAGCATATATCTACTCGTGTTGTGGCTTGTATTTCTTGTGGGTAAATACAAAGTAGAGGAATTGCAGGATCATAAGGTATTTCTATTTCCAACCTTCTGAGGAAGCGCCATATTGCTTTCCAGAATGTTTGGACCATTTTGCAATACCACCAACAATGTAGGAGGGTCCCAGTATCTCCACATCCTCGCCAACATTTATTGTCCTCTACTTTTTTTATCTTTGCTGTTATTGCTGGTGTGAGATGATATCTCATTGTTGTTTTGATTTGCATCTCTCTGGTGTATAGCCCCCCATTTTTGATATCCAAGTTTTAAAATGCCTATCCCTATCAACACAAGGAGCTCTGGTAGCATAGTGGTTATGAATTAGGCTGCGAACCTTAAGGTCAGCGGTTCGAAACTACCAGCTGCTCTTCAGTAGAAAGATGAGGCTTTCTACTCCCATAAAGATTTACACCCTCGGAAACCCTGTACAGGGTCGCCATGGGTTGGAACCGACTCGACGGCACTTAACAACAACAACAACATCCCTATCAACACAGTATTTTGAGGAGACAGCATGTTCCTTCATCAGAAGAATCTTCCATTCTGGTTAGAATTTTGAGCAACTGAATCCGTAAGCAAAATCCAGTCCATCAAACTGTAGCAATTGACACTTGCTCATAGTATCAAACATCTTTCTCTTCATCTAGTCAGGTTCTGGCCACCTCAGCGCTAGCCAACCAAGGTAGGTCAAATGAGTACCAGCTGCAAATTTGGTAGTTCACACACACCTGCACTTCAGACCAGCTGACCCCTTCATTCTCTGAGCCTTAGCTCCCAGAGGCTAGGTCAGTGCCCATGGGTTCAGGAGTTCACACAACTCAGTAAACTTCAGACCAGCTAGACCTTAGTCTTCTCTCTCTCATCTCAAGGTCAACTGGTCTCAATGGAACGTGTCCAAATTCAGATGGTCTCTTCATTACTGTGTTTCTCCCACTTCCACTCAACAAGTAGACCCAGATGACCACTGCGGAGCATACTAGACTGCTCCCTGGCTCTCTTAAATTTCAGTCCTAGAAGAGGGTATTCTATGATGGGCAGACTTTTCTTACCTTGACATCTCCAAGGCAAACAGTGTGCTTGAAACTAAAAAAGTCCAACAGTCTGCTTTTTTCTGCATGTCTTTCTTTCAATCATGAATCTCATGTTCTCTCAGCAACTCTGGGTTGGTCTGCATGTCTTTTCAAATGCAAATGCACTAACTTGGAAGGTTCTGGGTGGGGCCCAGGATTCCACCTAAGGCCTCATACTCTACAAAGGCTTAAAACAAGAAACCTATTTCTTCTGGACAAATTCTAACTCCCCTTTTAGAAAATCCAATCAAGTATAGTTTGAAGCCAGACTTACAAGCTCTTTGTAATCATAGTCCCCAAAATTAATTTTCGTCACAAATGAATGTCTATTTTATAATAGTAGGTTAGGGAAACCAATATCCATAAGGCAGTCAAATACATAAACCTTTTTTAAAACACTCAATTTAATCTTTTCTCCATCCTTGGACTAGGCCCATTCATATACATATGGCCTTGGGCCTCTGACAGGATGGGTCCAGTAGGTCCTATCCCCTATCAGCCATCTGGTTTAACCAGGGTGACATCTACTTTAGGCAACTGCAGAAACTGCTTTTCTCCCCTCAGCTGAAGCATTGTGTCTCTTACATTTCTTTTAGCCATTACAGGTAACAAAAAAAACAAAATAACCACCTAAAACTCAAAAGCCTCTCTTCCCAAGCCCCTTGGTTCTTTCATTTAAAAAACAAAGAAACTAGCAGCACTTTGAAAAAAGCACACAACAAAATGACAACTCTGGTAGTGTAGTGGTTACAAGTCAGGTTGATAACCTCAAGGTCAGCAGTTCGAAACTACCAGCCATTCTGTGGGAAAAAGATGAGGTTTTCTGCTCCTGTAAAGATTTATAGCCTCAGAAACCCTATGCAGAATCACTATGAGTCAGAACCAACTCCACGGCACATGTTGTTGTTAAGTGCCATAGAATCTGTTCCAATCCATAGCAACCCTGTATAGGGTTTCCTAGGAGCAGCTGGTGAGCTTGAACCGCTGACCTTGCAGTTCAAACCGCCTTTGCAGTCTAGTGCATTAACCCACAGTGCCACACTAGGAATTCCCCCACTACACATAACCACAACCAAAATGACAGCTATCAATTCATACCCATCGATAATTACACTGCATGTCAATGGATTAAATGCACCAGTCAAAAGACAGAGAGTAACAGAATGCATAAGAAAACAAGATCCTTCAATATGTTGCCCACAAGAGACACGCCTTATACACAAAGACAAAAATAGACTAATAGTCAAAGGATGGGGAAAAAAAAAAAAAAAATATATATATATATATATATATCAAGCTAAAGCTTTATGCTACACAAGTAACGTAGTGGTTACGAATTGGGCTGCTAACCCCAAGGTCAGCAGTTCAAAACTACCAGCTCTTCCATGGGAGAAAAATGAGGCTTTTTGCTTCTGTAAAGATTTATAGCCTCGGAAACCCTGTGCAGGGTCACTATGAGTTGTAACCGACTCCAAGTACTTAACAACAAGAACAGCAATAAAAAATGAGCAAGAGTGGAAATACTAATTTCTGATAAAATAGACTCTGAGGCAAAAAGCAGCATAAGAGACAAATAAGGACATTATCTCATTATTAAGGGTTCAACTGCTCAAGAGGACATAGCCATAATAAATATCTATGTTTCTGGGAAAAGAACCTCAAAATACAGAAATCAAACTCTACTAGAATTTAAGAAAGAAATAGACAAGTCTACATAAATAGTTGTTTTTGTTGTTGTTAAGTGCGGTCAAGTCAGTTCCGACTCATAGCAACCCTGTATAGGATTTCCGAGGAGCAGCTGGTGAGCTTGAACCACCGAGCTTGCAGTTCAAATAGCTTTGCAGTCTGGCACACTAACCCACAGCACCACACCAGGACTCCACAAAAATAGTACGAGAGTTAAATTTTTGATGAAGGACAGAACAACTAGAAAGAATCTCAATAAAGACACAGAAGAACTAAACAATGCCATCAGCCACTGGACCTCAGATTTATACAAAGCACTCAACAACAGCACTACACACACACTTTTCCAGTGAACTTGGAACAGTTTCCAGAATAGACCATTAGCCACAATGTAAGCCTCAATAAAGTTAAAAACATCTAACTACTATAAAGCATCTTTTCATATCACAATGCTGTAAAATTAGAAATCAACAATAGAAAGATCATGAAAAAAATCAAGTAAATAGAAACTGAGTGACACCTATTTATTACAAGAAATAAAAAACGAAATAGAACATTCTTTTAATCAACTGAGAATGAAAATATAACATACCAAAATCTTTTAGACACAGCATAAGCAGTGATTAGAGAGCATTCTATAGCAGTAAATGTACATATTCAAAAAGAAAAAAGAACTAAAATCAACACATTAACATCTCCAACAATTAGAAACAGAGCAGCAAAGTAAACCTATTTTCACTAGGAGAAAAGAAACGATAAATATTAGCACAGAATTAAACAAAACAGAAAAGGAAAAGAAAGGGTCAAGATAAGTTGTTTTTTTAAAAGGAACAATAAAATCAAGAAACCATTGGCAAATCTAACAAAAAGAGAAGATGCAAATAATGTGAATACAAAATTATATGGGTGATGTCACAACAGAACCAATGGGGTAAAAGAGGATAACAGCAATTCTATGAAGAAAATTATAGACCAGTATCCTTTGTGGATATAGATGCAAAATTCTCAACAAAATCCTAGACAATAGAATTCAAGGACAAAAAAAAAAAGTACACTATGACCGAGTGGGATTCACAGCAGATACGCAAAACTGGTACAATATTAGAAAAACAATCAGTGTAATACACCACATAAATAAAACAAAGGAAAAGAACCACAGGATCATATAATTTGATGCAGAAAAATCCAAAAGCCATTATTGATAAAAACACTCAACAAAATAGGAATAGAAGGGAACTTACTCAACATAATTAAAGGTATATACACAAATCCAGCAGCCAACATTACTTTCAATGGAGAGAAACTGAAAACATTCCTTTTGCAAACAGGAACCAGAGAAGAATGTCCTGGTGTGGTTAATGTGCTAGACTGCAAAGTTGGTTTGAACTGCTGCTCTTCAGAAATCCTATACAGGGTTGCTGTGGGTTGGAACCAACTCACAACACTTAACAACAACATTCAATATTGTGCTGATCTGAGACCAGAAGAACTAGATGATGCTCAGCCAACAGTACCAACTGCTCTGAAAGGGATCACATTAGAAGGTCCCACATGGGAGAAAATATGAAACAAAACTCAAAATTTATTTTAAAAAGAGTGGGCTTACTGGTCAAAATCAGACTGCATGAATTTGAGACTATGGCCCTTAACATCTGGAATGGAGCTAACCCTTGTGTCTCAATTTTTAGTCAAGCAGTAGATAGTATATATGGGGAACAACAACACTAGTAAAGAATGCTCACCATGGAATGATCAACCATTCAAAATCAAAAGGACAACATTTACCAAAGGACAAATTTCAGAATGGTTGGTAAGGTGAGTGGAATGAAAATAGGAACTACAGGGAGGAAATTGGTTAAATGTTGTTACATGGAGGAGAGTACAATCATCAAGATGAAACAGTGTATGATTTTTTTTTTTTTTTTGGCAAATAGATAAGTATACGATGTCATGTTATTGTTGTGTGTGACTCTGTAGGATGGAGAAAACTGCCCCACAGGCTTTCCTTGTTGTTGTTGTTATGTGCCATCGAGTCGGTTCCGACCCATAGCGACCCTGTATAGGGTTTCCGAGGGTGTGTAAATCTTTACGGGAGTAGAAACCTCATCTTTCTCCTGCGGAGCAGCTGGTAGTTTCAAACCGCTGACCTTAAGGTTCGCAGCCCGATTCGTAACCACTACGCTACCAGAGCTCCTTCACAGGCTTTCCTAGGCTGTGAAATTTATAGAACTGATTGCCAGGTCTTTTCTCCCATGGAGTAGCTGGTGTATTTGAATTGATAACCTTTCTGGTTATTTTCTAAGTGCTTAACCACTGGACCATCAAAGCTCCTCGTATTGTGGTATATAAAAGTCATGTTGTTTAAGAGTGTTATATTGATACAAGAAGACTTGTAAAATACACTAATGAGTGAAAGAATCTCAGATGTGGTGCTATAGGATAAGCAGTTAACCACAGGGTGAGCGGTTCAAACCTACCAGCTGATCCTTGGAAACCCTATACAGGGTTGTTATGGGTTGGAACTGACTCGATGGCACTTAACAACAAGTTCAGTAGTCAGGTAAAACAGTCAGCATTCAATGGAAGCTGCTCAACTGGGGTCCGCGCAGAATCTGACCCGTCTGCACTCCCAGTTACTGCTTGGATTAGTGGGAGCCATCCTTGAATTGTTGTTGTTGTGGCTAAGTACCGTCCAGTTGGTTCCAATCCATAGCGATCCTGTATAGGGTTTCCGAAGAGGGCATGGTGAGCTTGAACTGCCGACCCTGTGCAAGTGTATGATTTTATGAATGTAAAACAGATGATTTGCTCTGTAAACCATCGCTCAGTTCACAATAAAAAGTTTAAATATATATATATATATA
>NW_006409075.1:54409-61026 GCF_000296735.1 Chrysochloris asiatica
TATATATAGTGCTGAAAGTCTTAGCTAGAGCTATAAAGAAAAGGAAATCAAAGACAGATGATATATCCTATACATAGAAAGTCCTAAAGACGCCAAAAGAAAATTATTGGACTCATTGAAGGATTCAGCAGAGTGGTAGGATACAAGGTAAACAGACAAAAATCAGTTGGGTTCCTTTATACTAATAAAGAGAGCTCTGAAAAGGGAATCCAGAAAACAATACTATTTATAATATTCACCCAAAAGATTAAATTGTTATTGTTGTTGAGTGCCGTTGAGTGGATTCTGACCCATAGCGACCCTGTATAGGGTTTCCAAGGAGCAGCTGGTGAGTTTGAACCGCCGACCTTTCAGTTCAAACAGCTTACTTAGGAATAAATATAACCAGAGAAACAAAAGATCTATATAAAGGAAACTACAAAACACTACTATAAGAAACCAAAAGAGACTTCCAAAAATCAAAGAATATACAATGCTTGTGAATAGGAAGACTGAACACTGTGAAAACGTCAACACTGCCCAAAGCAATCTATAGATATAATGCAATCCCAATCCAGATTCCAACATCATTCGTTAGAGATGGAAAAACTGAACACTGACTTTATATGTAAAGGAAAGAGACCTTTGATAAGTAAAGCATTACTTAAGAAGAAGAAGAATAACAAAAAGATCACTTCTTGATCTCAAAATCTAATATAAAGCCACAGTGGTCAAAACATCCTGGAACTGGTACAATGAAAGATACATAGATCAATGGAACAGAACTGAGAACACAGAAGTAAATCCATTCACATAGAGTTCCCAATTTCTTCTCTAAAACACCACAGCAGTCATGTTTCTGTCTCCAGATTTAGTGAAACTCTTCTCATTGAGCTCACCAATGACTTCCTTCCTGGTTGCTAAATTCAATAGACCCTCATCTTTCCCTAGTTTATGTTACTTATCACTTTATTCCTCCTTGCTACTTGATTTCTATGATACCATAATCATGGTTGTTCTCTCTTCTGTCTGAAATAGCTTGTTGTTAAGGTCTGCCAAGTTGATTCTGATTCATTGTCAGCCTATTTTCAATAGAACAGAACACTGCCCGCTCTTGTACCATCTTTACAATTTTTATGTTTGAGCCCATTGGTACAACCACTGCGCTGATCCATCTTGTAGAGGTTCTTCCTATTTTCACTGACCCTTTACTTTACCAAGACTGTTACTACTGCTCCAGCAACTGTTCTCTCTGACATGAACATACTTGACATGAAATCTTGCCATTCTTGCTTCTAAGGAGTATTCTGACTTGTTATACAGATTTGTTCATTCTTTTGGTGGTCCATTCAATATTCTTCACCAGCAACATTATTCACACACATCAATTCTTCCCTAATCTTCCTTATTCTTTTTGGTATAGTGACTCTCTGTATTTCCTCCATCTTCTTTTGATGCTTCCTGCATCATTTAATATTTTGCCAATAGAATCCTTTAATATTTTATCCGTAGAATTTTTCACTATTTTGGAGTTGTGGCCCCTAATGCTAGTCAAATACATACAGAGAGTCTTACAGGTTGACAGATTCTACCAATTGTTCATCCTTGATATTTTCACCCTTGTTGTCCTAATAACAGAGCTCCTTAGGGAGATACCCTCAAGGTGCTGAAGATTTGTACATCAAGGTATTTATTATATCAGCCTCTATCCTGGGGATTTTACATATATTCCCTCATCCTCCAATGACCCTTCTCAGATTTTACATCTTTATATTGCCACTTACTACCCAGGTGACCTTGGCCAAGTTGCTTAATGTAGATGAGCTTCAGTTTCTTCATCTGTAAAATAGATATAGTAACTCCTGTTTCTTAATGTTGTAGGGATTAATTAATGATACGCATTTAGCATCTGAAAATACTAAGCACTTCATGTACGGGATCTAGTGGTTACAAGTTGGGCTGCTAATCTTATGGTCAGCAGTTCAAAACTACCAGCGATTTCGCAGGAGAAAGATGAGGCTTTCTGCTCCTCTTAAGATTTATAGCCTCAAAAACCCTATACAGGGTCACTGTGATTTGGGATCGACGCCAGGGCACATAACCACCACCACCAGTATGATTATAATGGACTCCTGGTGAGGTACTGTTGGGATCAGCACTGGATTTAGAACCACAAAGTCGGCAGTTCAATCCCACCAGCTGCTCCTTAGAAACCCTATGTAGGGTTGCTATGAGTCTGAACTGACTCGATGGCACTTAACAACAACAACAAATGATTACAATTAATTTTTTTTTTTTTTAAAGCCACCTACCCTTCTATAAGTACTTCATATATGGGGCCTAGTATGGTTTTAAGTCTGGAGACTTTATGCTTATGTCTGCCACAAACAAAAAATAATAATAATCCAAACACTAAGAAAACATACAGAGAAACAAAATGATTTTAAATCTGAGTTTCAGCAGAGCACTGGAGTGGGGACTATTAGATTGAGAGATCAGGTGGAAAAAACAAGATCATCTAAAAGGAGAGCTGGGAACTGAAGCCATGTCAGATGTTTGGCTAACAGCTTTACATACATAGCAGGTTGATTTTGCCATCCTGTCTGATTCAGATACCATGGAGAGAACAAATAATTACTTTGATTGAACTTGGGAATATATAAAAGAATATTCAATGGAGTGCCAGCAGAGCTGTAAATTAATTTTATTTTCTTTTTCCAAAAACTTTTTAAAAATGAGTTAAATTTATTCATTTTGGGGAAAAAAACCAGAAAGGCAAAAAAAAAAAACCACCCCAAAAACAAAAAAAAAAAAACCCCAGAGATAACCATTATTAATATTTTGGTGTGAATCTTTCCAGTTAATTTATTTGAATAGTCACATACCAGAAACACATACCACATACTCTTATTTATTTTTATTTTTTAAATTTTAATTGTTAGCAATATATATACAACAAAACATTTACCAATTCAATCATTTTTACATGTACAATGCAGCCACACCAACTCTGTTCCCCATGTTACACAACCATCACCACCATCCATTTCAAAATAATTTTTTTCTCTCTCTCCTAGCTAGAGCCTTTCTCCTCCCCTCCCCCCCACCATGCCCATCTTCCTTCCTTTCCATTTTTTCATTGGTGGGAAAATTCCCAATGGTTTGTCTTAATGAGAAAATAAATATACATCATTTCCCTTCCAGTACAAGGGAAAAAAAAACAAACAGAAAGCAACTTCCTTTTATTTAGTTTTCCTTTCTTCTCTTTTTAACTGCCTTCTCAGTCATCCAAGTTAGCAAGGGGCGGACTTGCCCTGAATATATGGCTTTGTATGCTGTTGTGTTTTGTTTTTTTCATTAAGCAAATGCTGTGAAAATTCTTCCATAGACATTGTTTTACATGACAGGAAAGTATTTCATTTTATGACTGTACCCCAATTTATTTAACTAGTACCATAACTGAGGAACCCACTGACATATACAGTACAATAATGAACATCCTTGTATATATATTTTTTTCCTTAATTTTTAATTTAAGTATAACATATATGGAGTCCTGGTGTGGTGCTGTGGGTTAATGTGTCAGACTACAAAGTGATTTGAACTGCAAGGTCAGCGGTTCAAGCATTAACTCTGTTGTTAGGTGCCGTTGAGTCAGTTCTGACTCACAGTGACCTTATGCACAGCAGAACAGAACACTGCCTGGTCCTGCGTCAACCTCATAATCGTTGCTATGCTTGAGCCCACTGCTGCTACCACTGTGCCAGTCCATCTTGTTAGGGGTCTTCCTCTTTTTCGTTGACCCTCCACTTTACCAAACATGATGTCCTTCTCCAGTGACTGGTGTCAGTTATTCATGTTGTAAATACATTTGTCAATTGTGGCTTAGCCTATGTACTTTTTTTTTTTTTTAGCCTATGTACTTTTACTGGTGTCCTGTGGGGAACAATACTCCCTACTCTTAATGGAGTCCAGTTTATTAATCTTTAATTTTTACTTATGTGCTTTTATTGTGTAAGAAATTTTTGCTTACCTCCAAGTTCATGAAGATGTTCTCCCATGTTTTATTTTGAAGCTTTATTGCTTCACCATCTACAGTTAGATCTACAGCCCACCTGACATTGATTCTTGGGCATGGGATGAGGTAGGGTCAAGTGTCATGTTTATGATAGAGATATTCAGTTGGAGGAGCCCTGATAACACTGGTTAAGTGCTTGGCTGCTAACCGAAAGGTTGATGGCTTGAACCAGTACCTGGCTCTGTGTAAGAGAAGACCTGGTGATCTGCTATCACAAAGATTTCAGCCTAGGCAAAACTATAGGGCTGGTCTCTATAAGTCTCTAAGTCTGAACTGACTTGACAACACAAAACAAAAATATTCAATTGACCCAATACCAGTTACTGTAAAGACTGTCTTTTTCCTATTGCTCTGAAATGCCACCTTTGCCATTAATTAAGTGTCCATATGTGTGTGAGATGGTTTTGTACTCTCTATTCAGCTCTGTTGGTTTACTTATCTTTTTGCCCAGACCATACTGTCTCAATGGTTTTAATAAATATATGTTTTTTATGTTGTTGTTGTTAAGTGCTGTTGAGTCAGTTCCAACCCATAGTGACCTTAAATAGGGTTTCCAAGGAGCAGCTGGTGAGCTTGAACCACGGACCTTGAAGTTCAAATGGGTTTGATTCCAGACCAATGCAATGAAACAGAGGTTGCAATACAGTGAATTACAATTTTTTTTTTTTGTTTCCCAGTGCACATAAAAGTCATGCTTACAGTATACTGTAGTGTATTCAGTGTAAATTGAATTATGAGAAAGTATGAAACATGAGAATGACCAAAATTTGACACAGACGTACAAAGTGAGCACATGCTGTTAGAAAACTGGTTTCAATAGATTTGCTCAACATAGAGTTGCCATAAGCCTTCAATTTGTAAAAATGAAAGAGGTATATGTGAAGTTCAATAAACTGATATGACTATATCTTTTATGTATCTTTTAGTCTGTAGGTTCCTCCTCCATTCTTTCTTTTTCTTACAGTTTATCTGTGAAGGTCCTCAGCCTTTTGACATGCAAATATCTCCCAGAGTCTGGATTTTGCTGCTTGCATACTTTTTTTGTAGTTCAGTGTGTTCCTTTGTTGTCTGCATTTCCCACAAATTAACAGCTGACTCAGAAACATTTCAGACACAATCCCTTTTGTAAAACGATAGATGTAAGCAGCTGTGGTAGCATAGTGGTTACAAGTCAGGCTGCTAACTTTGAGGTCAGCAGTTCAAAACTATCAGTGAATCTGTGGGAGAAAGATGAGGCTTTCTGCTTCCTTAAATATTTACAGCCTCGGAAACCCCATGCAGGGTCACTATGAGTCCGAACCAACTTCATAGCATGTAACTATGAAACAATATGCCAAAATTAACTCAATACCAACTCCATACCAAAAATGCTATTGAGTTGATTCTAACTACAGGACAAAATGGAGTGCTGGTGTGGCACTGTAGGATAAGCACTGGACTGCTAACCAAAAGGTTGGTGTTCAAGTCCACCAGCTGCTCCTTGGAAACCCTATACATGGTAGCTATCAGTCGGAATTGACTCAACAGCACTTAATAATAATAGGACAAAATAGTATTGCCCATAGGGTTTCCAAGTCTGTAAATATTTACAGAAGCAGACTGCCATATTTTTCTCCTGCAGTGAGATTCCTTGGCAAAACCATGTTGTGGATACATGTCGTAGAGTCAATTTTGAATCATAGTGACCCTATATAGGTTGAGGCTTTAAGCCTTTACAGGAGCAGAAACCTTCAGTTTTATCTGGTGGAGTGGCTAGTGGCTTTGAATTGTCGACCTTATGCTTAGCAGTCAAGTGCTTATCCTACAGTGCTACCAAGCTTCATTAAAAAAACTATTTGTTGTTGTTGTTGTTATGTGCCGTGGAGTCGGTTCCAACTCATAGCGACCCTGAGGAGTAAAAATAAGATGGCATATAGGGTGGAAGTACAGTGATGAGCTCTGTCAGCAACAACACAGAATACCAGACCAAGCAGGCTCAGGGGATGGTCCCAGAACTTGAACCACATATAAAAGAATATTTAGAAGGTTGAAAGGCTTACAGCTAGGGGAATTTACAGCAGAAGCAAGAAATCCATTGCTTTCTAATTCAAGATGCTCAGCTGCTCCCAGAGCCACCATCATGGGTAAGGCCAAGCAGGGGAAGGATCAGAGCAGCCACGGACACCTGACAGAACCGCAGAGATAAAGGTGTAGACATTCTTTTTTTTTGGTATCTGATCTTGCTGTCTGCATATGTCCATTCTAGTGACTAGAGGGGGTGCCTGTGCGAGTGGACACACCAGCCCCACCCCCAGAGGGTTCGCCTATGCATGCACACAGATCTCCTAGAGATTTAAAGTGACATTTTCACTTAAAACCAAACAGCCACAGCTGGCTCTGAACTATTTATCACTAGGAAAAAGGCTTAAACAGAGATTGTGAAGTGGGACAGGCAAACTAAAAAGGAAACAGGCCAAAATTAAATCCTGAGTTACATTACAATGACCAACAGTTGCATCTTGAAATTTCTCAGGAAGAAGAGTGAAAACGGAAGCCCATCTCCTGATCATATCTACCTGGA
>NW_006409075.1:65412-100314 GCF_000296735.1 Chrysochloris asiatica
TGACAGTAGGGACTAACAGGAGACCTTGGGAGGAGATGGTGACCTTGTAATACTCATTAGAAGGAGAAATGGAGAAGGGGAATAAAATTGTTTCCGGGCTGGCCATGCAGTGCATCTGCCCGTGTCTACTGGATTGGGCACTGGATTTTGCAAAATCGAATAAAGAAAAGCTCTGTCTCACTAAAATTAGATTGGATTGGATTGGGTTACTTGAGCATTTGTTGCTATTGACAATGTTTTTCACAAGGTGCATAAATCCTTTATTTATTCATTCACTGGGAGACTGTCAAATATTTGATACTCTGATCCTGTCGTTTTGGTTCCAAACATTAGTTGGAATGCTTTGATAAGACATACTTTTCTTATTGGTTGCTTTCTTATCCAGTATCCAATATACAAAAGAAAGAATAAATGTTAGATTTATTCCTTTAATTTGCCAGTTTTCAAGAGAATAAACTGGTTCCCTATCATTCTCTGAAGAAGTCCAATTATTTTTTTAAAGTATTTTATGAACTTTTAGATTTAAATATATTGGATGAGTTTTAAACTATTATAATTAACATGATGATTGAAACTCAAATGGCCCTGTCTTTGGCCTGTGGCAAGCTCCTCAAGTTGATTCCTGAGGCCCTTTAGTCTTTGGTAGCTTCCTTCCAATCTGGTATTACAACATGCTCCAGGATCATCTTGCACAAGAACACCCATACTTGCATTTCTTCAGAAGTTCTGGTTTCTTTTAGCAAGAAATGATATTTTAAGACCACAATATGGGTGCTAAGGGATGCCATTGCTATATGGTTAGCCATTGTTTTTAGACTTTATCAGTGAACATAGCTAGATAGGTTGTGAGTTCATATTAACATTTACATTTTTAATTAGAAAGAACCTTTACTTGACCTCTTCTATGTTATGACTGCATTTCCTTTATATATATCTAAAGAATCCTGGTCCTCAAGATATAGGGAATAATAGCATTAGAAGCTTATAGTTACTTATTTGTTGATTTCCATTTTACACACAAAAAAGAGTCAGGATAACAATACTGACAAGATTAAAAAATTTGTGTATGTTCTCTTTTTTCCTCATCATAAAAAATAGGAATACCTAAAATGGGGCTACAACGTGCCCAGTGAAGGAGGCTTCCTGCGGAGCCTCTGCAATACATAAGACTATAGGTAGAAGCCTGAACCACATCCAGATATCCAGAGATGGGAAATTTCCACTTGAAAGGACAAGCAGACCAGCCTGGAATGGCTAGAAGAATAGAAGATACTTCTTGAAAGAAAGACCTACAGGAAAAATACAAAACAATAGAGGCAGGCGGACTGTTACTACAAGAACAAGCAAGTTGCTTGCCCAGGAAACATCAAGGCACCCCTCAGTGCAAACCCCCTTCCAAGACTAAGACTCAATGGGAATACAAGCTCTGATTGGTGACCACTCTTGTCACCGATAAGGGGAAATGAGGGAAAAACAGCAATGAAGTGGCGAGCTAAGCCCTACAAATTGGAGAGTGAAGCATTCAGCTGATAAAAAGAGAGGGCATATGCACAAGAACACCCATACTTGCAGATAATATCCACTTGACCTGGCTTCAATGACCGGATGAACAGAGCTCAACCAGAAGAAGAAAGAAGAGGAAAAAAAGAGTAATCTGATGCAATTTGATGAACTTGACCTACACCTATGGAAGCAGCAGCTCAAATGAGGGAACAAATTCTTACAAGAATCATTCCCACCCCCTCCACACACAGAGTAGACAGGGATGGGCAACTTGGACATTGGCTACCCAAAATGGGGAGGGGGGGCTACAAGGGCAAGAAGTGACTGGCTTACAAGCTTTCAAGAGGAACCTAGAGCCAGGGGGCCTCGAGGAAGGTAGAATCTCCAGTGAGTAGTATCCAATCTGCCTAGGCGGAGCTGATGAAATGAAATACAGATGGGTCTCTTGTGATACAATAGTGAATAATTGTTATCAGGACTGATTGTGAAGGTTGAAAATGTAGGTGTAGACATTTTATAGCAAAGAAGGGAGGGAATAACTTTTCAGTCTAGAAGCGGAGGTCCCTAGGACCATCAACGAAGAAGAGCCGAGAGCGGGACCCTACCCAGAGAAGCAGTGATGCCTGAGAGGGAGGCAGAGAGGAAGCGATGGAGCAGCTGGGGACTTTAGATCCAGAGAGGGAGAGCAACTGTGTGCTGAAGACTGGGGTGTGCCGGGTGGGGGATAGTGTAGGGGGCAGGCTTGCAGGGTATACCCTTTGGTCGGTTGGTGATGCATGGAGGGGATTGTAACCATGGCAATGATACGATGTATGATAGAATGAATGTAAAACTAATGTTCTCCCATGTAAACTATCATATAATTCACAATAAAACACTTAAAGTAAATAAATTAGTCGTACTCCTGAGAAAAGTAGAGTCCTAGTTTGGCATTGTAGGATAAGCACTGGATTGCTAACTGCAAGGTCAGCAGTACACAACCACCAACCACAGCTACGCACCAGAACCTTCTCGACAGCACTTAACAATACAAATTGGAACAACTGGATATTGACATTCAAATGAATAAAGGTAGACCCCTGCTTCATACTATATCCCCAGATTAACTCTTGTGCAGCAGATTTGCCTAAATGCAAATAATATATTGTTTGATTTCTCAACTGCTGCTCCCATGAGTGTTGACAGTGGATCCAAGTAAAATGAAGTCTTTGATGTCATCATAAAGGATTATTGTTGTTATTGTTAAGTGCCATTGAGTCGATTCCAACCTGTAGCAACCCTGTATAGGGTTTCCAAGGAGTGAATGGTGAGCTTGAACCACCCACAGTGCCACCCCTAGACTCCTCAAAGAGGATTACTACATCTTAACTACAAAACCACTGTGAATCCTGGCCCAGTTAAGTGGACACAAATCCTATCAACAATACCATTGTGAGACAATCCCAGTGGTATTACTCAAATTTTTATATCTCAGCATGTTTTTTGTTTGCTGGTCTATCAACCTGTAGTTTAAAATCTCCAACTATAATTGATGATTTATCTAAAGCTCTTCTTTTTTTTCTTTAATCTAAAGCTCTTTTGAATATCGATAACAGTTTTCAATGTTTTTTACACTTAAAAGTCATTTTTACTGGATATAAAATCTTTGTTTCATACGTCCTTTCTTTCCTTGAGTGACCATGACTGACCCTCCTTTTTTTCCCCTGGTATTAAGGAGCTCTGGTAGCGTAGTGGTTATGAATTGGGCTGATAACCTCAAGGTTGGCAGTTTGAAACTACCAGCCGTTCCGTGGGAGAAAGATGAGGCTTTCTGCTCCCATAAAGATTTACAGCCTCAGAAACCCTGTTCAGGGTCACCCCAACTCCATGGTGCTTAACAACAACAACATAATGCACTATTTTATTCTTTGTTTTTGCTTTTCAACATTTTACTGGTATGCAATATTTTCTTTTTTCAACTTTTTATTGATAATGCACTATTTTCACAATTTTGATGATAATCTTATTTTCTTTTCCTTACAAGTCATATATACTTATTTCTTGATGGCCGAGTATTTTTCATTTTCCTTAAAATTAAATAATTTTATTAGACTATGTCATGATATTAGTTGTTCTGGGTCAATAATCTTAGCTATATGCTATGTCCTTTCATTATGCAACTTCAATCTTTTTAATTTTCAGGAAATTGGTTTTGCTTTGTTTTTTAAAAAATTATAGGGTCCAACATTTGTTCTATGTCCTTGCTTTAGTTTTTTCCTTTTGGAATTTCTATTAGCTGCATGTCTGATCTCCTTTATCTTTCTTTCATTTTCTTCTTCTTTAAAAAAAAAACACAACAAAAACCCTCTTTTCTGCTTTTTCTCTTCAAGTACTATCTGTTGCATTTACTTGCTTTTGTATTCCTTCTAGTTCAGCCCTCATTTATAAAATGTGTTTTTCTTCTGGTTCTTATTCTTTCTTGAATTTTGTCACTTCATTTCTAAGTTCTTCTAATTCTGATTAATGTTGTAGTTTTTTTCATGTTTCTATCATTTTCTTGATGTCTTTTAGCTCATTTTGAAATGTTATTGTTAGGTGCTGTCGAATTGGTACCGACTCATAGCAAATTTATGCACAACGGAAGGAAACACTGCCTGGTCCTGCTACCTCGTAATCATTGCTACACTTGAGTCCATGCTGCTGCCATTGAGTCAATACCTCTTCTTGGGGTTTTCCTCTTTGTCACTGACCCTCCACTTTACCAAGCATGATGTCCTTCTCCAGGTACTGGTCCCTCCTAATACTCCTAATAATATGTCCAAAGTATGAGAGACAAAGTCTGGCCATCCTGGCTTCTAAGGAGCATTCTGTCTGTACTTCTTCCAACACAGATTTATTGACATAGTAACTACAATTTTTATCTGTTTTGTAAGCATCTCTTTTTGGCATGCATTCGTTATCTTTTTGGGATGTGATCCTGTTCCGTATTCTCTCTCTCTCTCTCTCTCTCTCTCTTTTTTTTTAAGTTTTATTGTGAATTATGTGACAGTTTACATGGGAGAACATCAGTTTTACATTCATCCTATTGTATATTGTTTCATTACCATGGTTACAATCCCCTCCACACATCACCAATCAAGAAAGGGTACATCCTATAAGCCTACTTCTCCCCACCCACCCCACTCCCCTAGTCGTCAGCACACAGCCCCTCTTCCTCCCTGGTTCTGAGTCCCCAGCTGCTCCATCTCTCCACAGCATCATCTCTTTTTTCTTCTAATAATTTTTTTGATGGGATACTCTTTGATACTCTTCTGTTACTCCTTTGGGGTCAAAATACCTTGTGGTGTTGTGCTTAAGTGCTCAGCTACAACTGAAGGGTCCGTGGTTTGAACTCACTAGCTGCCCCATGGGAGAAAAGAAGCGATGGTCTGCTTCTGTAAAGCTTTACAGCCTTGGAAACCCTATGGGGAAATTCTGCTTTGCCCTATAGGGTTGCTATATGAGTCACAATGACTCAACAGCAATGGGATTTTTTGTTGTTGTTTCTGTTTTTGATTTTTCCTAGACCTTAAAACAACAACAACAACAACAAAAAAACCTGAGGTAAAGTTCAGGAGATCTTTTCTAACTTCACAGAGCTCCCTCTTCTGTTGGTTTTGTGTAGTGTTCAAAAATAGGGATTTTTCCCTTCTGTGCTTTTAGCCTTTCTAGTTCCTTCATCTCTGTTGTCAATTTTTATTTCAATTTCAGAAGTTTTCCATCAGTGTGGGACCCACCCCAGAAGAGAGACTTAGGGAGTCGGTTTTTAGAGATCGTAAGGGGTAGATATGGTACTGTAGGATAAAGCACTGAACCACAAGGTTTGGTTGAACCACAAGATCGGCAGTTCAAACTCACCAGCTGCTCCTTGGAAACCCTAGACAGGGTCGCTGTGAGTAGGAAACAACTCGATGGTAGTTAACAACAACAACAAGGGGTAGACTGCTCCAGTCCTTATTTCCTTATCGCAAGTACTTTTCATTCATGTGCTTTTTTTTAGTGAGCAAAACCCCTCTCCGTTTCAATTGCTGTTCTCAAATTGGCACCTTGAGCTTTCCAGCGAATACCTGCTGGCTGGCTATTTTTGGACTCTTCTGCACTCAGTACTCTCAGATCCCACCCTGTTGCTTCCTTCTTTTTTCCATGTATGCCAATGTCATGCAATGTCGTATGGCTGTTCATTTGTCTCCATTAACTTGCATCAAGGATGGAGGAGAATCTAGATCAGCATCAGCTTAAGGCTGATTCCTGTGGAGGTCTGACATAACTCCACTTTCCAGTCCTTTTTACTAGTTCTGACACCGGCACCCCTCACAAGGCACTCTTTATTTCTCTGCTTTGTTTGATATTTCATTGCTATGGCCACACAGCGTATAGCCCATACTCATGCGTATAGAATTTATTAGGGAAGTAAAAGGTTACAATTCAGGATCAGGATCAACTTGTAAGTAACAAGAACCAATCAGGATACAGTTCTTTGAACAGGACAATTTCTTGGCTGCTGTCATTGGGCCCTCGCTCTCATCCTCCACCCTTGCTCTGGGTTAAATGTTACAAAAGTCTTTAGCTCTGTAGATAACGTGAATAAATGCCTGGAGGCACACAACTCTGCTGGGAAGTCTCCTGCCCAAAGACACTCAACTCTATTGCTCCATGGTTGGAGAAGCCCCCCATTGCCATCTTGTACCAGATTCCTGCTTCCTACCAACCTGGACTGCTGCCACCTACAGTGTTACAGTTCTCCCTGTCTTCTGGACTAGGAGGTTCTCAAAATAGGGATCCTGGATCCAAAGGACATGGTCAATTCATGGCTCTTCTTGATGGTAGTGAGGTTAGTCCCTACCCCCTGGGACTCTCTTTAAGCCTAGTGGGATAGCAAAACTGATCAGTCCCCTAAAAGGGTTTTATGCAACTTACTTGCATGGTCCTACCTCTGCAGGGGTTCAATGCACCTTATTTACATTAGCAAAACTGTCCAAACCCTTTGGTGGGTCACAAACACTATATATAGTTCCACCCAATCATCTGGAGCTACAGCACCATAGTTAGAAGAGTCATACAATAGCAATCCACTACACTGCGAAGGAGATACTTTGTTGGAAATAAGGTTACCAGATAGCTAGAATATAGAATGTTGTCATTGTTAAGTGTTCTGGCTCATAGAATGTTCAATTAAATTTTAATTTCAGATAAACAATGAATCATTTTTTAGAATAATAGTCCATCCAGTATTTGGAACTATTCTTTGTTTATCTGAAATTCAAATTCAAATGTGGGTGTCTTATATTTTTATTTGCTAAACCTAACAACCCTAGTTGTAAATGTTTCCCATGAATTTTGGGTTTGCTGTCTAATTTTGCTAGTTCTGGGAATATTTGGAGAGATTGAAAAATTAGGCTGCTGCAACCATTGGCACCTCCCAGAACACACAGTCTATAATGTAGTCTTCTTTCCTTTGTTTCTTACAAGACCCTTCCCTGTATTCTCTTCCCTTCCTCTCATCAGAGCTCAATGCTCTAAAACTAGTGTGTATTTCTCTATAATTTCTGTCATATTTGTACAATCCTACACAAATATATGATGTGGCACTCTGGGTTAATGCGCTGGCCTGCAAAGTCAGTTTGAACCATAAGGTTGGTGGTTCAAGCTTACCAGCAGCTCCTCAGAAACCCTATACAGGGTCGCTATGGGTCAGAACCAATTAGACGGCACTAACAACAACACATAGATATATGGAAGTGCAGTGGTTTCATATAAGCACTGGAGTGCAAACTACAAGGTCCATAGTCTGGAACCAACTGGAAGGCACTTAATACCAACAACAAAACAGATATGTGCATTATATTAATAAGTGGGTACCAATTCGCCTCATATCCCTCCTATCACCTTTTAATTATATCCAGATAATTGTATAAATAGAGTCATATTGTCCCAGGTCCCAGGGGACCTATTATAAAGTCAAACCTTATTTAGCAAAAGAATTGCAACATTTTGCTAATTTATTTC
The DNA here is from genome assembly GCF_000296735.1 of Chrysochloris asiatica. Taxonomy (NCBI): domain Eukaryota; kingdom Metazoa; phylum Chordata; class Mammalia; order Afrosoricida; family Chrysochloridae; genus Chrysochloris; species Chrysochloris asiatica. The sequence goes on from NW_006409075.1 coordinate 72,940, forward strand.
AACAAAACCTGGATTATACATGTGGGTATGGACTCTGAGAGTGCTAAATCAGAGAGATCAGGGACACAGTTTTATATTGTCCTGGGGGCACAGTGGTTAAGGGTGGGTTGCGAGTTGAAAGGTTGGTAGTTTGAATCCACTAGCTGCCTTTCGAAAGAAAGATGTGGCAGTCTGCTTCATAAAAATGATAGCCTTTGATACCTTAGGGGGGAGTTCTCCTCTATCCTCTAGGGTGCTGTGAGATGGAATTGATTGGATGACAACAGGTTTGGGTGTTTGGGTTTTAGAAAATCTAGCTCTTTGGTTGGTTGGTTGAAATCTAGAATCAACTGTGTGTTTGCTACTACATGAAGTTGAGATGTCAAGTTGTGGCAACTTAACAAGGCCAGGATTCTCAATGGTTTAGCAGTTATCGTGAAGTGCTGTTGAGTCATTGCCGACCCATAGCGACCCTGTATAGGGTTTCCAAGGAGCAGCTGGTGAGCTTGAACTACTGACTTTGCAGTTCAAACAGCTTTGGAGTCTGGCGTATTAACCCACAGAGCCACACCAGGACTCCAGTTTAGCAGTTATGATGTAGCAGTTCCCCATGATGAGATCTACTATGAGCAGCCAATAGAATGGAAGCTTCCTTGGGGGTGTGGCCTGCTTTCAATATCTGATACTCAGACAGATTTGCTGGATCTGGATCTTGCATCTGACTCAACCTTCAACCTCTGGTTTTTTGGGACTGAGTGAATGACCTGATGTATTACCTGCACTTACTGGGAGTCATCAGCAGGCTGCATTTTTATCTGGTGGAACTGCCTGCCTGCCATCTGACCTGCCCATCTTGGCTCATTAGTCCTGCAGCTACATGAGTGAAAAGGTTCCAATCTGACATCTGACCCACGGACTTGAGACTTGCCCACCTCTACAACTGTAGCTGATATAAGCCTCTATTTATATAAATACACATATATAAGCTTCATTGGTTTGGGTTCTGTAGAGAACCCAGACTAAGACAGTATGATGTAGAGAAATCCAAAGACTTAAGTGTTTTGGAATTTTGGAGTGGTTGTATGTAATGTGACTCATTCACTCACCTTCTCCCTGATTAAGTCACCTAAGAAACTCCAGAGAACATTTTCTTTATTATGGCATAGAGAGATACACCAGTTAAAAGAGCCTTGCATCTTTGAAAAACAAAACAAAATTTAAAAGCCCATAATAGCTGTCCTCTGTAAGCTGAAATGAAGGTGAGACATTCTGTCATTGAAATGCATTACCAATTTCAGTGATGATGGTCAAATTCCAGAGTAGCAGGAAGAGGGCACTTAATCAATGGAGACAAGGTTGATTTAGCTACCATAGTAGGCAGCAGGACCAGAGTGGCAGTCAGAATAGTTTGACCCATTGGGACCTTCAGTGGGGGCTGATGGGAGGGTGCTCAATGCCAAAAAACAAACAAACCCTTTGCTGTCGAATCCAAGATAAATGATGGCACTCGTACTTTTGGTAAATGCTAGGACATACACACAAGGAGCTCTGGTAGAGTAGTGGTTACCAGTTGGGTTGCTAACCTCAAGGTCAGCAGTTTGAAACTACCAGCTGTTCCACAGGAAAAAGATGAGGCTTTCTGCTCCCATAAAGATTTACAGCCTTGGAAACCCTATACAGGGTCACTGTGGGTCAGAACTGATTCCATGGCACATAATAACCAACAACCAAAAAGGCATACACAGCTGTGCAACAGCTTAATAACAGGAGTGTAGACATGTGTGCATATGTATATGGACAAGTGTATAGGTATGTATGGTATCTTAGTGTGACGCTATGGGTTAATGTGCTGGACTGCAAGGCCACTCAGAGCTGCATGGTTGGCAGTTAAAGCTCACCAGCCACTCCTCGGAAATGCTATACAGTGTTCCTATGAGTTAGTACCGACTCAATGGCACTTAACAACAACATAGGTATGTATATATGTGTGTATATGTTGTTGTAACTGTTGTTAAGTGCCGTTGAGCCAGTTCTGACTCATAGCGACCCTGTATAGAGTTTCTGAGGAGCTCTTGTGGTTCAAACAACCTCGCAGTCCAGTGCTTATCCTACAGCGCCACACCAAGACTCTATATGTGTGCATAGGTGGGCATATATTGATGTAACAATACTCAGGTATATCTACATATGTAAGTGTGTGGTTGCTTGTTTGTTAAGTGCCGTGGAGTCGGTTCCAAGTCATAGCGACCCTGTATAGGGTTTCTGAGTAGTGGCTATTGAGTTTGAACCACCAACCTTGCTGTTCAAATGACTTTGTAGTCCAGTGCTTATCCTACAGCACCACATTAGGACTCCTATGTAAGTGTATGTATCCTATAAATGAGGGGGCTTCAAAAAGTTCTTGGGAAAAAATGGAATGAAAAGATAATGGGCTTTTCCCACTAACTCTTTGAAGCTTCCTTGTATTCATATGTGCAATAAAGAACACGGGGGGGAGGGACACAAACACAAATGCTTATAAATACCATACAGGATTGGCTTACATGGTCTGAAGGCTTAGGATCATAATCTCAGTGGAATAACTCAGTCTACTGGCAAAATGTAGTACATAAAATTTTTGCTCCACATCCTAGTTTGGACTCTTAAAAGCTTGTAAGCAGCCATCTAATATACAACTAATAGTCTCTATTCATTCAGTGTAAATGAGAAGGATGGAAACCAAAGACACAGAAAAGAAACTAGTCCACAGGACTAATAGTCTACATGAACCACAAACTTACCTATCTTGAGACCTGAAGAACGAGGTGACAAACAGCTATCGTTACCAAGCATTCTGATCAGCAACACAATAGATGGATCTTGACAGAATGAGAGCAAAATGTGGAACAGAAATCAAATTCTTGAAAAGTCCAGACTCACTGGACTAGTTGAGACTGGAGGGCTCCCCAAGACTATCGCCCTGAAATACTCTTTAAACCAAAATTATTCCATGAGGTAATCTTTTAGCTATATAATACATTGATTTATAAAATAAACATCATAGCCCATGAATACCGTCCTTTAAAAATCATCTATTGAGGGGGAGAGAGAGGAATAGCCAGAAGCATCACCATAGAAAGTTTATAAGTCTGTCTTCAGCCTATAACTGATTGGAATACCTAAAATGGGACTAGAACTTGCCCAGTGAAGGAGGTTTCCTGCAGAGCCTTTGCATTGCATAAGACCATAGGTGGAATCCGGATCCCCATCATGAATCTTCTGAGGTGGGAAATTTCCACTTGAAAGGACAAACAGACCAGCCTGGAGATGCTAGAAGAACAGAAGATACTTCTTGAAAGAAAGACCAGCAGGAAAAATAAAAAACAATACTGCAGTCTGAATAACTACTATAAGAACAATCAAGTTGTTCACTGGGGAGTCATCAAGGCAAGTGGTCGAGTCCCCTCAGGGCAAACCTTCTTCCAAGACTAAGACTCAGTGGGAATACATGAGCAGGGATGTGGTCTTGATGGTGACCACATTGGTCTACTGATAAAGGGAAGTGGGGGAAAAACAGCACTGAAGTTGTGAGCTGTTCAATAGACTCCTGTCAACCTGGGTTGAGACCTGGTTGGCCAGCAGTGTGGCAAGACCTGGGGACTCCTGGACCCAGGGACAGGGACATGGCCACAGAGGACTAGAACAGAGTGAAGCATCCAGCTGACATGAAGTGAGGGGAGATGCACAAGAACACCCGTACTTGCAAATAGTACCCACTTGACCTAGCTTCAATGGTTTGATGATCAGAACTCAACTAGTGGAAGAAAGAAAAGGAAAAAGAGTAACCCACTACAATTTGATGAACTTGACCTATACTTATGGATGTAGTAGCTCAAAAGAGGGAATGAATCTTTACAGCAAGGGTCATTCCCACTCCCCAGTACACAGGATTAACAGGGATGGTCAACTTAGACATTGGCTACCCAAAATGGGGGCGGGGGGGGCGGAATACAAAGGCATGAAGTGACTGGCTTACAAGCTTTCAGGAGGGAGCCTAGTTCTAGAGGGTGTGGGGGAAGGTAGAATCCCCACTGAGTGGTTTCCAACCTGTCTAGATGGGGCTGGTGAAAGGAGATGGGGATAAGACTCTTGTGGTTCAATAGTGAACAATTGCTTTGAAGACTGACAGTGAGAGTTGCAAATGTAAAGATAGATATTGTGTAACAAAAGGAGGGAAGTGGTTGATTTTGCAGTCCAGGAGCAGAGGACCCTCGGACCATCAAAGGAGAAGAGCAGAGAGTGAGACCCTCTCCAGAGAAGCAGTGACACCAGAGATGGAAGCAGAGAGGATGACATGGAGAGATGGAGTGGCTAGGAACTCTGGACTCAGGGAGAGAGAGGGGCTGTGTGCTGATGGCTGGGGGGGCAGGCTTGCAGGGTGTACCCTTTGGTTGTGTGGTGAAGCATGGAGGGGATTGTAATCATTGTAATGAGACGAAATGCGATAGGATGAATATGTAAAGCTATGCCTACTTTAGTGATCAGTTAATAACTAGTCTCTCTTTCAAGAAATAGCCCTTGTCCTACCACTGAGCCCTAGTGGAGAGTATTTGCCTGGTCTTGACCTAAGTAACCATGTGACTCAAGGTACTTTTCATAAAATAGGTACTATTTGAACCACCAGGTCATAAAATCAGAGGTGCCTAGTTGTTGTTATTGTTGTTGTTAAGTGCTGTCAAGTCGGTTCCAACCCATAGCGACCCTGTATAGAGTTTCTGAGGAGCAGCTGCTGATCTTGAACTGCAAATTTTGCAGTTCAAATGGCTTTGCAGTCTGGCACATTAACCCACAGTGCCATACCAGGACTCCGAGGAGCCTAGTTGTTGTTGTTGTTAAGTACTGTGGAGTCGGGTCAGACTCATCATGACCCTGCACAGGGCTTTTGAGGCTGTAAATCTTTATGGGAGCAGAACACCTCATCTTTCTCCTGTGGAACAGCTGGTAGTTTTGAACTGCTGACTTTGACATTAGAAGCCCGATTCGTAACAACTACGCTACCAGAGCTCCTTCATTATTAAGTAAAAGAGGTATATATACACATGTAAGCCCTGAAAGCAGAGTCACAAGCAGGTATCTGTACAGTTGCTACTACTTCCTGTGTGCCTACTCTTGCCACACTACTGCACCTGCCTCAGTCCATACCTACAGCCTCATAGAGAGCTTCCCATGGTAAACTTCACGATGAAAACTCAAGCCTATTTTATAGATGACTTTTTTTTTTAAGGTTTTTATTGTGGATTGAGTGAAAGTTTACAGGGCATATCATCAGTTTTACATTCAACAAATCATACACCTTATTTTCATTACATAGATTATATTCCCCTCCATGTACCATCAGTTAACAGTATTTTTCTCTATTCACTTTAGCTTTTTAAAAAAACACACAAACAAAAAAACCCACTCAGGCATATATAATAATTTACATCACCAAAGGGCACATTCTGCAAGTCTGCTCTTGGCCACCAGCTCTTAGTCCTTCTCTTCTTAGTCCATGAATCTACAGTCCTCAGCCACTTCCCCTCTCAATGCCCCCATCTAGGGCGTTGCCTCTATGGATAAGGTCCCGCACTCTACTTGTGCATTCCTCTCTTGATGGTCCTAGGGTCCTCTGTTTCTAGACTGTAAGATTAACCACTCCCCTTTTTTTGTTATAAAACTTCTACCTTTACAATTGTGACAGTCGCAATTAGTCATGAAAACAGTTATTCACTATTGAATCTTACAAATCTTATCCCCATCTCTTTTCACCAGTCCCATCTAGACAAGATGACAGCTATTCAGTGGGGGGACTCTTTCTTTCCCCCCATACTCTTAAGCTAAACTCCCTCTTGAAACCTTGTAAGCCAGTCACTTCGTGCCTTTATTGCCCCCTCATTTTAGGTAGCCAATGTCTAAGTTGCCCATCCCTATCTACCCTGTGTACAAAGCGGATAGCATTGAAACTTGATGTGAAGACTCTTTCCCTCTTTGTTGGTATTTAGAGTAACAACCGCTCTGAGTATAGGTCAGGTTCATCATGAAGATGCATAATCTGTCACTGTAGCTGTTCCAGTCTGCTTGTCCTTTCTAGTGGGAATATCTCACCTCATAAGGTTGTGGATGGGACTCTGGTAGCATAGTGGTTACGAGTCGGGCTGCCAACCTCAAAGTCAGCAGTTTGAAACTACCAGTGGTTCTGTGGGAGAAAGATGAGGCGTTCTGCTCTCGAAAACCCTGCACAGGGTCACTATGAGTAGGGACCAACTCCACGGTACTTAACAACAACTAAATCCTAGTGCTAGTGCGGCTGGGTGGTGCTGAGGATTAATGCACTGGACTGCAAAGTCAGTTTGAACCTCAAGGTTGGCGGTTCACGCTCACAAGCTGCTCCTCGGAAACCCTACCCAGGGTTGTGATGGATCGGAACCGGCTTGACGGCCTTGACAACAAGAAGTGTGGCACTGTTGGATAAACAAGTTTGGTGGTTCAAACCTACCAGCTGCTCCTCAGTGGAACTATATATAGGGTCCCTATGAGTGGGAACCTATTTGATGGCACTTAAGAACAACTAGAAGTTTATAATATATACACATACATATGTAAAACAAAATTTATCTCTCCATATGTAATATATTAACTTTCATAGTTTTCTGATTGTTATAATGAAATTATTAATAAATTAACTTAGCCATCAGTGGAAATGACTCACCTAAGAGCGACTTTGCCACCAGGTGTCAACTGTAGTTTATCATCACTTTCTCCTTTACCCGCTCAAGTGCCTGGAGATGTAGTTCATTTTCTGCCCACCTAATGTTGCAGGAGCCAGCTGGGAAAGGAAATTAGAGGTTCCTCAGGACCCAGATATCTGTATCAGCTCCAGTGAAACCAGATTTATTTCGAAGTTCTATTCAGAATCTTCCTTCCTCCCCTGTTTTATAGAATTTAAGAGAGGCTATGTCAATTGTCTGTACCATCTACATGTTGTAGTTGTTAAGTGCCGTCAAGTTGATTCCGACCCATAGTGACCTTGTATAGGGTTTCCAAGGAGCAGCTGGTGAGCTTGAACCACCAACCTTGCAGTTCAAATGGCTTTGCAGTCTGACACATTAACCCACAGTGCCACACCAGGACTGACAATGTTGGGATTTGTAACAGTGCTCTGCCTGTTTTTTCTTGTTTGTTTTTTTTTTACTACCAACACCATTTTATTTATTCATTTTGCCTTCCCCTTTACCTAAGTTAGATATTTCTGTCCTCTATTTGGAGTCCTGGTGTGGTGCTATATGATAAGTACTGGACCTCAATGTTGGTTTAAACTGCAAAGTCAGTGGTTCAAACCCACCAGCCGCTTCTTGGAAACCCTATATAGGACTGCTAATGAGTCAGAACTGACTCAATGGTGTTTCACAACAATAATGACATCCTCTAATTAGTGAGTTACCATCCTTTCTCCTTTCACTCCTGGTAATGATAAAAAAACATGTTTCTTTTAGCATGAAAACCTATTCATGACTTTTTATTTTAGTGGTCTCAGACAATATTTATTCTATTGTGATTAATTTATTTCACTCAGCGTCATGTCCTCCTAGCTCATCTGTGTTATGTCTTGCTGATTCATCATTCTTTATTCTATTCAGAATCTTTCGACCAGCTAGTTCAATTCAATTCAACTTCCATTTTTCAATAAAGTTTTACCAAGGTCTTCCTTATATACCAGACATTGTTTTAGACACTAGGCATGCAATAGTGCACAAAACAGACAAAATCCCTTTTCTCATGGAGCTTGCATTCTACTAGGGAGTAAGGAGAGACAGACAATAGACAAAGAAATAAATGTTGGGTGGTGATGAGTGCCAATAAAGTATGGTGGAGCCAAGTGTGTTTGTGTGTGTGTTGGGTTACTAGAGAAGGTCTCTCTAACAAGGTGAGCTGTGACTTTAAGAAAGTATGTTCCAGGCAGTAGGAAGAGCAAATGCAATGGCCTTGCTGTGGGAATATGCTTTCCATGTTGACTGATAGTGAAGGAGCCAGGATTGTAGGAGTGGGCTAAGTGAGGAGGGAGGGCAAGAATTTTGATCTGGAGGTATGAGTCGGGGAGCCAGATCATGTGGACTCTTGTAGGCCATGGTTAAGATTTAAAATTTTATTTTGAGGTGGAAAGCCCTTGCAATATTTCAACAAGAGACATGAAATGTTCTGATTAGTGATTTAACTTGATCACTGTTGCTTCCCTGTAGAGAATGTTCTAACGTGGAAACCAGTTCCATATCTCTAAGATTCCTCTTCAGCCACAATCCAGAAATGTAAGCTCCTCCCATTTCCTCTTTTTACGGGGCTTTCATCACTATTTTTTTGCAAGTCCTCCTTTATAGCTCTTTCTAATAGGAAGGAAAAGGAGGAGGAGAAGAGAGACAAATACTATTATCACAACAGAGGATATATGAGGGGGTGTGATGTCTTTTATCTCTCTGTTGTTGCCTCTTAGCTCATAGATGAAGACTGTCCCATGAGTGGACAAGCCCAGCCTGAGAAGCCCCTTGGGCCTGAAGGGCATTGGAGGCTTAGAGCAGTAGGAATCTGCTCTATTTCATTTGGCTAACTCCAAGTGTTTATACACTCATTTGGGAGTAGTTCTGTCTGCAATAGGAGGTGACAGCCAGAAACCTGAACTACAGGCCCCAGCTGAAGGACCCTTTGTCTAAGGTGTATGGGTCCGTCTCATCCTCCCCGTGGGTTTTGACCCATCTTTTCCTATCCTTTGACAGATGGCAATTACAGATAACAGTAATTTTTTCCCTCTAAACAGTCACAGTCCTTGATTTATGCTTAGCATTTTTAGCTAGGGCTCTTTGTGATAGTCTTAGGAAGTATACAAGGTAAACATATTATCTATACATCTACCTATACACAACATTTGTGTAGAATTCTTGAGCCAAAACTGGTGTCATTACAATGTGTCATGAGTAGTAAAAGTATGGATGTGTGTGTTTCTGATGAGGAATATCTCCCAAACTTCTCTTTACAGTATCTGTCCTCTGTGAGACCTTAAGCATGTGTCCAAGGTGCCTGTATCAGTCAGGGTTCTCCAGAGCTTGTGTGTCCATATGAGGGGGCATCAAAAAGTTCACAGAAAATTCCATTATATTTTACTTCCATTACTCCATGAACTTTTTGAAGCCCCACATGTGTGTGTGACTATATATATACATGTTGTTGTTGTTAAGTGCCATCGAGTCAGTTCTGACTCATAGTGGTCCTATATATGGTTTCTGAGGAGCAGCTGGTAGATTTGAACCAGTGATCTTGTGGTTGGCAGTCCCATGCTTATCCTACCTATATTCCATACATATACATATGTGCATACATATATATATGTGTGTGTGTATATATATGTATGTGTGTATGTATATATTGCTGTTGGTAAGTGCCATGGAGTTAGTTCTGACTCATAACTTGCTAACTAAAAGGTCAATGGTTTGTACTACAGACACGTCACATTTTATTGTGCTTCTCAGGGATTGAAGTTTTACCAATTGCAGTCCTGTATTAAGCAAGTTTGTAGGCACTATTTTCCCAATAGCATGTGTTCATTTTGTATCTCTGTGTCACATTCTGATACTTCTCATACTATTTCAACCTTTTCATAATACTATTGCATAATATAAACATAGCTTTCATATGCATGGAAGAACAAAAATTTGTATGCCTTGCTTTATTGTGGTGGTCTGGAATGAAACCCACACTATTGCTGAGGTATGCCTGTACAAGGAAACACCAAGAGGTACCCTTGTTTGTCCACAGAGAGGCTGGTGCCAGGAGGCTGCATGACTATATATATTTCCTAGCCCAGAGCCCAGCACTTAGAAAAAAACTCAGTAAAACTTTGATGGGGAGGTATTGTGCTTCAGAGGAGAAATCAGAACCCTGGTAACTGGAATGTACCCCACTCATAGTAAGTTTAAAATTGGCATGGAACTTATGCAGGAGTTACTTCTTTTGGGTTAACTTGTCAGTACTCTCCTGTCACAGATCACTAGGGACACACTTACAGTTAAACAAAATTGGGGTTACTATGCATCGCAGTAAGGGAGAACACACACCATGGGAAATTATGGGGTATGTAAGAGCAGGAGTCCTCCTGGCATGGCACTGTGGGTTAATGTGTCAGACTGCAAAGCCGTTTGAACTGCAAGGTCAGTGGTTCAAGCTCACCAGCTGCTCCTTGGAAACCCTATATAGGGTTGCTATGGGTTGGAACCAACTCGATGACACTTAACAACAACAAGTAAGAGCTTATAGGATTTGGGCTTGTGTTAGCTGATTTGGAGGAAGATTCAAAGAAACAGGCCCTTCCTTTGAATTGGATGCTGTCAGGAAGAGGGGGGTAATTCTATAATCTTCATGAATGCTATTTTGAATGAGGGAAGAATAGAGTGAAGTTAAAGCTATAAATTAAAAAAAATGCAAAACCCCAGAGCTGCTCAAATTAGCTAGAAAAAGGGGATATTTGGTATTGTGAAAAATGGCAGGATGGGGGCATCAGACCTCCTCCTCTAACTTCACAAGGAGGAAGAAGAGTCATTATCAGCTTCAAGAGCCCAAGATTGATTGCTATGAAAAGGAGGTCAGACAGACCCCGTCTCCCCAACCTTTTCAGCGATTCTGATACTTGCTATGTCTTCCACAGTACACTCTATTTCTCTGCTGGGTTTCCTAGTATGTTGTAGTAGCCACACAGAACTCCCAGACACTCACGATTATGGGGCTTATTAAAGAAGTAACAGATTCCAATTCAGGATCAGAGATGACTCAGGTCAGAACAGCTTTTTTTTGCAATTGTGATAAAATCCAATATACCAATATATCTATTTTTTTTCTTTTGTGGTTTGTGCTTTCTATGCCTTATTTTAAAATTATTTGCCTAGCTAAAAGATATTAAGATGTTCTATGTTTTACTCTAAGGCACTCCGGTAGCGTAGTGGTTACGAATCGGGCTGCCAACTACAAGGTCAGCAGTTCGAAACTACCAGCCGTTCCATGGGAGAAAGATGAGGCTTTCTGCTCCTGTAAAGATTTACAGCCTCCGAAACCCTGTACAGGGTTGCTATGAGTCGGAACCAACTCCACAGCACATAACCACCACCACCACCACCATGTTTGACTCTGAAGTTTCATAGTTTAGTTCTTATATTTAAGCCTATGATCCATTTTGAATTTTTGTACAGGGAGCAATGGTAATGATCAAGGTTCATTTTGTTACAAATGGCTCCACTCTTCCTCCCTTATCCATTTACTCTACATCTCAATCCATGAGAACACACAGAACCCTGTTGTTCCAAGGTTGTGTATGTATCACTATTTACCTCTATTCACTTTAGCCCATGCATACCTCCGTGTCTTCACCTATCTTTATTATTTTTCTTTCACCCCCTTTTTTCTTGTATATTGCCCTCCCTCACCTGAGCTAACATGTGTCTACCCTCAGTTTAGTGAATTACTCTTCCTCAGGACAGTTTATTGGCTCTTCTCACAGCAAGGCCTCTCCCTGGCCTTGGCCTCTCAGCCGTTGGTGCCATAGGCCCTCTTGGGCCAGCCCAACCTCTGCCCTGAGCCCAGAGACACCATTCTACTAATAAGTCTCAGCCCAAAGGCACTCAGCTCTCTTGCTCCATGGGTCAGAAAGCCTAAGAAGGCACCTTACTCTACCAGCAAGCCTCCAGCCTGAAGGGGCTCAGCTTTCTGGCTCCGTAGGTCAGGAAGCCCAATGTGTCATCTCCTGCCAATCTCCTGGTGCTGCCGCCTGTGTATCTGGTGTTACAGCTCTTTCTCTGCCTTCCAGGGTTTAGAAGGTTCTCAATGCAAGGATCCTGAGTCCACTCACTCCTGTCTTTTCCACTTGGTGTAGTGAGATCTCTCCCTCCCACATCTGGGATGGTTCATTTTAAGCCTAGAAGGATAGCAAAACTGATCAATCCCCTGACTAGGGTTCCATACACATTTACATGTTCCTGCCTGCACAAGACTGCCGTATACTTTATTTGCATTCGTAGCAAACTGTCTAATCCCCTTGGTGGGTCACAAGCACCTTATTTGCACAGTTCTACTCAGTCACTAAGGAGCTCTAATAGCGTAGTGGTTACGAATCGGACTGTGAACCACAAGGTCAGCAGTTCGAAACTACCAGCTGTTCCACTTTCTGCTCCTGTAAAGATTTACAGCCTCAGAAACTCTGTACAGGGTCGCTATGAGTCAGAACCGACTCCACGGCACATAACTACCATTCAGTCATTTGGTGGGAGTTACAAAGCCATGGCAAGAAAGGCCACATAGAAGCTATCCATCACATCGCCGTTGTTTTGGGTTTACATGGGGACCTTGTTTTTTTCTGGGCTTAGTCAAGATTATGAAGTGGTCTTTTTTTCTGTCTAGCTGGAAGAACACTATTGTTGTTGTTGTTGTTAAGTGCAATCGAGTCAGTTCCGACCCATAGCGACCCTGTACAGGGTTTCCAAGGGTGTAAATCCTTACGGGAGTAGAAAGCCTCATCTTTCTCCCGCGGAGCGGCTGGTAGTTTCGAACCACTGACCTTAAGGTTCGCAGCCCGATTCGTAACCACTACGCTACCAGAGATCCTGGAAGAACACTATACATAGCTGTAAATACCAGGCAAACTTATGACAAAATGAAGGCTTTGTTATTAATGTCAGCTCACTTCCCAGATGCCAGAGGTTAATTTTGTCAGTCCCATTCTTTTGGTCAAGGGTAGACAAACTCAGGCCATAAGACATTCATCTATGATAGGCAGATTTTCACTATTGCTGAGATTATGTTGATCCAGAGACTATAAACTGTAGCTGGACTGGGGTTGTCTACTGTTCTTTGTCATAGTATAGGATATTGAATCATATAACATGACAATGGTCTTGTAACAACATTTAGGACTCTGGACAAGATACATTGACCAACTGTCAAAAGTAATAATAGGTACAAAATGATTTTTACCTTTGCAATATATCTGGAACTCAGGGGCCCAAGTTATAAAACCCTAGAAATGAAAGCATTCCTTAGACTCCAGCAGGGTTTGTTTTAGAAAGTTAGGTGGCTTTTTCTTTTAGTCTAATCATGAACTGTTGTAATTGACCTGTAATATATGTTGTTGTTGTTGTTAGGTGATGTCCAGTTGGTTCTGACTCATAGTGACCCTGTATAGGGTTTCTGAGGACTGGCTGGTGGATTTGAACCTCTAACATTACAGGTAGAATTCTAGTGCTTATCCTACAGCACCACACACGGACTCTATAACCTGTGGTATGTAGGTGTAGCAAATAGTGTTTGCTAAGCACAAGCTTCTCCCTTAATTTACTCACTGCCGTTGAGTCAATTTCAACTCACAACAACCCTATAGGACAGCATAGAACTGTTACATAGGTCTTCTGAGACTATAAATCTTTATGGGAGTAGACAGCTTCATCTTTTTTCCACGGAGCAGTTGGTGGGTGTGAACCGCCAACCTTGCAGTTAGCAGTCCAATGCTTAGCTCAATAATTTACCCACTGCACCCAAAGGTCTCTTCCCCTCTTAATTGGTGGTGGTAGTTATGTGTTATGGAGTTGGTTCCAATTCACAATGACCCTGTATAAAATTTTTGACTTTTTATTGTGAATTGAGTGAAGATTAACAGACAAGATCATCAGCTTTACCTTCAATCATAGATTTTGTTTCATCTCAATGATTACACTCCCCCCTCCCTGAAACAATTATCCTGCTTCCACCCTGTGGCTTTCCTTTTACACCTTATTTTTCATAAACAAGCAAAACAAAACTATTTGATATACACATGCAAACCAAAAAATATATTTTAATTTAAATGTCCAAAGGGCACATTTTGCCATTCAGCCTCCTGCCCACAGGCACACAGCCTTTCTCAGCCCATGGGCCTAGATTCCACAGTTGCTGTATTTCCCATGCCATTGCCTCTGCCACCATCTCTGCTGCCGCTGCCGTTCTAGATAAGATCTCACGTTCCACCATATTCTTCCTTCTTGATGGTCCTCTGTTCCTGCAGTGAAAGAGAAACTATGCCCCCCTTTTAGTTACACATCTTATACAATTACAGTTGTGACAATTACAATTAATCATGCTAACAATTACAATTGAATCATAAAATCCTGTTAGCATCATCGCCTTTCACCAGATCCATCTGGAAAAGAGGCAAACTATTCAGTGGATAGTCTACCCTACACCCCTCGTTCTGAAAGTAAGCACACTCATGAAAGCTTGTAAGCAGCCATTTGGTGCCTTTATAGCCCCCATGTTTGATAGCTCATGTCTAAATTGCCCATCCTTATCAACCCAGTGCACTGAGAAAACAAGCTTGATCCTTAATATGACGAATCCTTCCATTTCAGTTGGAATTTTAATCAACTACATCTATAAGCAAAGGTCCCATTCATCAAATTGTAGCAATTTACACTTGTTCACAGTATTAAGCATCTTTATCTTCATCTCATCAAGTTCTGGTCAGCTGAGCCATCCAAGCTAGGTCAAATGGGTACTAGGTGCAAGTTTGGGAGTTCAGGTATATTGACCTTGTACCCTGCCACTTTGCTGAATATTCCAATGAGTTCCAATAATTTTTTTTGGCTGAGTCTTTGGGACCAAGGCTATAAATAATTACAGAAGCAGAAAGCTTCGCCTCTCTCCCATGGAGTAACCAGTAGGTTCAAAATGCTGACCTTGTGGTTAACAGTCAACAACACTACTAGAGCTCCTTCCCTTTTAACTTGGTAGAGGGAATAAAGGGCTCAGTGAGTTTTCATGAAAACTTTGACTTGTTGAAATTGTGTCATTTGTGTTGTCTGTTTAGGTCAGAGACAAATTTTGGTCCACCCTTTTAGAATTGCCTTATCCTTGAGGCTAATTTTATTTATAGAGTACACATGAAGTGACAATCAATTATCCATCTTAGGAGTTCTCTCAAGTAGTCAGTTTTTGTTGGTTTTTGGATAGCCTTCTCAGGGATCCAATGGAGGCATACTTTTGAAAAAAGTTTTTATTGTGAATTGAGTGATAGTTTACATGGGAGAACATCAATTTTACATTCATTTTAGGGTATTTCATTTCACTGCAATGATTACAACCCCCTCCATGCATCATCATTCAACAGCATTTGCTTCCATTCCATTTTTTGGATGTACACCGAAGTACTCAGGAATATATAACCATTCAAACCACCAAAGGATACACCCCACAAGCCTGACCCCGGCTGTGAGCACACAGCCCCTTCTCCCTCCCTGAGTCCAGAGTCCTTGCCATGGAGGCATACTTTTACACAACCTTGAGTCGCTAACAACTAGATTCAATAAGGAGCACCAGTTATGTGTGGTTGCTGTTGCTAAATGCTGTCAAGTCAGTATGGGTTATATTGGGAGTATACATTTAGCATATCAGGAGTGCGCCAATATTTTGTCCCTGAAGATGGGTACATTCCTTGAATGAAGTGAAATCCTTTCTGCAAAGCAGATTGGAGTATCTCTAAAGAGAACAGACTATTGCAACAAGGATAGCTCGAATATTAATTTCCATTCCTGAAGAGTTAGCCTTTTCTGATAGGGTTTTAATGGCCTGAGAGAAACATTTTGTGGAGGTGGGCGTGGGTGGGTGGGTCAAAACCCAATTTCTTTGATAAGATTGCAGTTGGAGATGACGTATGTGTGGGAATTTTAAATAACCAGAAGGGACCTGTAGAAGGGAATCTACTTTGTGAAGTGTTTACAAGCATAGTTATTTAGTTTAGTCAACAACCGGTTAAAATAAGCGCAGTGCCTATGGTTTGAAAAAGCCACACCAGAGAGTGTTGGTTTTCTTAAGTGGCAGAAGACCACCACAAGGGATCAAAGGGAATAGATGAAGATCAGAGAGATCATATATCATTTTGCTAGTTTATAGAGGGTGTCATAATACAGTAATAGGCAATATTTCTTATGTTGCTGTTGTGAAGTGCTGTTGAGTTGGTTCTGACTCATAGCAACGCTGTAGAGGGTTTCTGAGGTGTGGCTAGTGAATTCTTCTTCAGTTTTCCTTATTAATTGTCCAAATTTCATATGCATATGAAGTGATTGACCATGGCTTGGGTAGGAGCACCTTAGTCCTTAAAGTGACATCATTTATTTATTTTTAACATTTTAATGAAGTCTTTTGCAGCAGATTGGTGGTGGTTAAACGTGCTGTGGAGTTAATAGCGACCCTGTATAGGGTTTCCAAGGGCTGTAAACCTTTATGGGAGCATAAATCCTCATCTTTCTCCCACGGAATCGCTGGTAGTTTTGAACTACTGATCGTGAGATTAACAGCTTGAGCAGATTAATGGTAGGTTAAAGAGTGCTGAAGACAGTGACAGCAGAGGCGGTGGCAGAGGTGGTGACATGGAGTGACAGAGCAATTGCCAGCTCTAAGCCCATAGACTTGAGAAAGGCTACGTGCCTTTGGGCAGGAGACTAGTTTACAGAATGTGCCCTTTGGACATTTAAATGAATAGATAATTTTTGTTTTCTATGCGTATATCCAATATTTTTGCTTTGTTTATTTGTGAACTATAAGATGTAAATGGGGAGCCACAGGGAGGAAGTAGGGATATCTGTTGTGGAGGGAGAGGATTATAATCATTGGGATGAAACAAAGCGTATAATGCGTTGAATGTAAAGCTGATGACCTTGTCTGTAAATCTTCACTCAACTCACAATAAAAAAAAAAAAAAAAAAAAAAAGAATGCTGAAGAATCAGAAAGTCAATTTTGTTATGTTGTCATATGTGGAAGACAGCAGTTCCTGAAGAATTCCTAAAAATCTTAATACCCAGATTTCAAATCATACAAAGGTTGCTAAGATAAATGCTTTGGAAATGCAGCTTCTACCTGTTGACTTATGTGAATCCCTTGCAGCAATTAGTTATATCAGTATGTAATAAAGTAGAATTTAGTATTAGAATTAATTCCTAGATGTACGAGGCAGCTTGTTATTAACTCAGAAGGAGATAATTTGTAGGGATTAGAATGGATTGATCATATTGCCATCAACACAAATGGAAGTACTTTGGGCCTTGGAAGATCAAAGGTTTTTGGTAAGAGCCTGGCTGTTCAAAGATCCAAATCTACCAGCTGCTCCACAGGAGAAAGATGTCGCAGTCTATTTCTGTCAAGAGTCGGGTGTTGGAAACCTTATAGGGCCATTCTTTTCTGTTCTACAGGGTCATTATGAATTGGAATAAACTCCATGGTAATGGGTTGATGGGATAGTTTTAGAATTCCATGATCTCTTTATTTTTTCCTAACCTTTGTAGATACGGATAGTGGAGTATCTAAGTAAAAAGCAAAAGTTTATAGTGTTATTTAATAACTGTACCAGTGAAATGAGTGCCCTTGTATTGCACTCTGGATAATTCCAAATCAGCAATACAAAATCCAGCAACCTTTTTTCTCTCTAGCAAGGAAAAGCCTTAACCCACCCTAAGAAAAAACCAATAACCTGAATGTACTCAGTTCATTTAGAGGTATTCAAAGGAACCCCAAAGCTTTCAGTTTCAGTCCATATCCTCACTTTATACTGTGGTTGTCATGGGCAGGCAGGACAGTCATCCACGACAAAACAAACACACACAAAACCCAGCTACCCTTGAGTCAATTCTGCCTCAACTAAACAGTTACCCACCACTGTTGTTCAATACTATTGTTAATTTACCTCTGCTATTAAATTTACTGAGCTACCTGGGTGTTTCTGTAACTCATCAGCTGCTGCTCCAGACAAAGATGAGGTTGTGTGCTCCCATACAGATTTAGTCTCAGAAACCCTATCTAGGGTCACTCTGTGTCGGAATCGTCTTAATGATAGTTTTTTTTTGTTGTTCTTGATTATTAAATTTACTAGTAAATCCTTCACATTGATCATCTCCTTTAGGAGTCCCTCGGTAGTGCAACAGAAAGGGGTGGTTTGAACCTACCTAGAGGCAACCTTGCAAGAAAGGCCTAGTTAGTTATGTTTCCCAAAAGTCAGTCATGAAAATGCTATGGAACACAGTTCTACTCTGGCACTCAGTTACATTTGTTCTTTTATCCTGTACCAGGGCAATTTTAGTTTACTTATAGAAAACCTGGGATTGTATACTGATTAACTCAATCACTTATTCTATTAGCGACTTTGGGCGAATTATTTTTCTGAGCCTCATATTATTCAATATGAAACATAATATTTGTCTCAGAACTATAAGTATTTAATGAACTATTGTATAATAATTAACTAATAATCTGTTAACCTCAAATTCAGCAGTTAGAAACTGCCAGCAGTTCTGCAGGAGAAATATGAGGCTATCTGCTCCTGTAAAGATTTACAGCTTTGGAAAATGGGTTGCTGGGAATCAGAACCGACTCCACGGCACAAAACCACCACCACCACCAATAATATCTATTAGTAAAGCATTCATATTGATTTGTTGTTGTTAAGAGATGTTGAGTCGACTCCAGCTAATAGCTAACCTGTATGGGGTTTCCAAGGAGTGGCTGGTAGATCTGAACCGCAACCTTGCAGTTAGCAGTCCGGTGCCTATCCTACAGCACCACACCAGGACTCTATTCATTATCACACCAGGCCTATTTTCTCATCTTAGAGAGGCTCGCTGGAGTCCAGGTGTGGTGCTGTAGAATAAGCATTGGACCAAGGTCAGTTTGAACGTCAAGGTCGGTGGTTCAAACTCACTAGCCACTCGTCGGAAACCCTATACAGGGTTGCTGTGAGTCGGAACCGACTAGATGGCATTTAAACACAACATTGGAGGCTCACAGTCACACCGCAGGTAAATGAAGATGCCAGGATTCAAACTTGGGTTTTTCTGATGCGAACGTCCAATCTTAACCCCACTGATAGGTTCAAGCGCCTATCATACAGCCTGTCACGCAATAGGCATGCAACCTTTAAAAATGTATAATTTGTAAGTTTGATTATCATCTCCCCTCGGTGCAGAGGCAAAATTACATTTTGATTAACACCGCCAAAGAGCTTATTCCCACCATGTGGGCTTTCTTCAGGGAGGAGCCCGGTTCCAGGTTTATTATGAGCTTACCTTGGGTGACGGACACGTGCCGGTGACGTCGCCAGTCGCGAACCCCCTACCTTGGATCCCTCAGCAAGCCTTCGCGCGGCGTCCTTAGCAACAAGCGCGCTCACTCTCCGCCCCGCCCTGTTTGGGCGGCGCGGCCTGGGCGCTAGGCGGCGGCAACAATTGCGCCTGCGCGCGCCCACAACCGCCAGTAATCTCTGTTCCCCTCCCCTCCTTCCCCCCTCCCCTCATCTCCTCCTCCTCTGCCGCTTGGAACGAGACACCAACATGGAGCCCGAGGACTTGCCATGGCCCAGCGAGCTAGAGGAGGAGGAGCCGGAGGACGAGGTCGTGATGGTGGAGGAGGTGGAGGGGGAGGAAGAGCCTGAATTGGAGGCCGACTGTAATTACGAGTTTCAGCATCAGGAGAGCACGGATGGAGAGGAGGAGGACGAAGAGGCCAAGGCCTGGCTGCAGGCACCCCCGGCCCGGGCCTCGCTCCCGTGGCATCAGTACACGGAGGGCGAACGGGCCAGCGCAGGGAAGGTGAGCAGGGCGGGGGAGAGGTGTGGGGCCGCCGTCGGGGTCGGGCTGGAGGTCGCCTCGAGCGCCTTGCCCTGCGATCTGCCGGCACTGCTGCCTCCTGCATCTCCGGGAGGCGGGACGGGTCTGGTCTTCGCTGCCTGTCACAGTGCCTGACAAATACGCGCGCTTTACAAAATTTAAAACTGTAAATGCTAAGAGGGGCAATAATAGTACCTCCTTGCACCCCCCTCTGGCAAAGACATTGTTTTTCTCCTTGGGTGGGTCCTGGAGCTTTTAAACAACACCAGGTGTTCAGTGGAACCCATATTCCCTGAGTGTGTAGTTAGAGACACTTTGGGGAGGAGGTGGGACTTGTACCCTGAAGGAGGGAAAAAGCGCGGTGTGGGTGTGGAAAGAGTGGTTGCCCTGGGAATATCTTGTTGGGAGACTACTTTGACTGCAACCCAGGACTCATGTTGAGGGAGTTGGGCGAATTACGTACACTGCCTCATCAGTTAGTCACCAGAGGCTCCCTGCTGATTAGGCTGTACTCTCGTTAGTAGCAATAAAGGTGTCCCCAGCTGGTGAGAGGGATTTAGAATGCATGAGGTTTATGTTTCACAAATATTCAAGCAAACAAGAACGCACTAGGTAATGCATGATGGAGAAAGAACTACTCTTTATAGCTAGACTGTGAAGATCATTTTGGAAATAGCTTTCCGTTTAATTTAATTTTAGGAGAGAGAGAGAGAGAAAACAAAAAAGCTTGTTACAGAATTTCTGTGTCCAATCATCAGACATTAAAGTTTCTACTTTGCAAGGTACATTGTGAGGACAAAAAGAATCCTAAGGTTCTTGACTAGAGCTGTTTCTTGAGACAAGGTGTAAATAGTTCTGATAAAGTGAAACAATGGAAGTAACGAGAATAGACTATATTCCTGTACTATTCAGTAAGGTAGCCTCTAGCCATGGATGTCTATTTAAATTTACATTTTCGTTCATTAAAATGAAATACAACAAACAAGTTAGTTCCTCCATGTTGAACCACTCTTCATGCGCTCAGTAGCTGTTGTTGGTACTGTGGCTAACGTATTGGGCAGTGCAAATGTAGAAGACTTCCATCTTCACCGAAAGTTCTCTTGGACAGTGATGCTATATGTATTTTACACAAATAATATGTGCGTATTATGGTTTTCAGAAACTGGTCAAAACCCTTGCGTGTTACATGTTTATGTCTGTTATATGTGTGTATTATGGACTGTATTTACATGGGTGTGTTATATACGAAAATATAGACAGTTTGTTGTCTAGTTGCTTATCTGGTGAATATCCCAATAGGTAGTTGATTGACTGAGCATGTATTTATTGACCATTCGGCACATGCGCCACATTGTGCTGGATGCTGAGGAAACCTTAGTTAAGCTAAATGCTTTTGGTCCCTGTTGTCACAGTGTTCACAGTCTAGAGCAATTGTTGTTGTTGTTATGTGCCGTGGAGTTGGTTCCTACTCATAGCGATCCTATACAGGGTTTCCGAGGCTGTAAATCTTTACGGGAGCAGAGAGCTTCATCTTTTTTCTGTGGAACTACCAGTTGTTCCGTGGGAGAATTAAGCAGGTGAAATTCAGATAGTCACATTAATCAAAGTAAAATATACTAACATTCTATGGAAGCATATAAGGGAACCTGACTTTATCAGTGAAGCTGAGGAAAGCATCCCTAAGGAAACTGAAGCCCGAATAACACAATTGAGGTGCAAAGGAAAGGGAAAGAGCATACCACTTGAGGGAAAAACATGGAATGATATTGTTTGGTTAGAGAGCATGGCATTTTCAAGGATCCAAGGGCCAGGGTGATTTGAGCACAGATGGCAACCTTTGTATGCCATCAAGAATTCCGGGGTTTTATTCTGGGAGCTTTAGAAAATCACTGGAGATGTTTTAAACAAGAGGGTGTTTAATAAAAATATGAGTTTCAAAAAGATCAGTTTTGTAGTATATTGACATATTGTTGGAAAGTATTTAAAGGAGAAAATATTATATTTATTGCTAGAAACTGATAAACTATGACTTTTTTGGAAATGTTTGTTTTATAGCATTTGATGTACAATGAATGACTCTAGGATAAATAATGGACTACGAGCCACAAGATGGGTGGATTGAGTCCAGCAGCTGCTCTGCTGGGAAAGATTAGACTTTTTGCTCCCACAAAGATTTACAGCCTTGGAAAGCCTATATAGGGTCTCTGTGAGTTGGAATTGACTCAATAGCACTTAACAACAGTGCAACAACAGAATATTTAAAGGATGAGACCAAATAATGGAAGCATTTCTTTTAGTTTACTGTCATTTAATATAATGTTGAATAGGCTGAATATAAAATGTAAAAAAAAGTTGTTTTATTTTTCTGTATTTGAAAATAAGGGTGTTATTGTGTTGGTTTGAAGAGCCCTGGTGCCACAATGGTTAAGTTCTTGGCTGCTAACCAAAAAAATTGGTGGTTCAAATACATTCATCCAGCTCTTTGGGAGAAAGACCTAGCTAGGTATCTGCTTCTGTAAAGATTACAGCATAGAACATCTGTTTGGGGCAGTTTCTGCCGTGACACACTGGAGCACTTTCAGTTGAAATTCATTCAGTGGCCCCTAACAACAAGTACCAATAGTGGTGATGTACAAGGGTGAGTCAAAAATTATCCGCACTCCAGTTATCTTAAAACGCTTGAGCATGCACAAGAAATTATCTGTCGATAAGATGAGTGACAGTGGATTGTGTGGCAAATCATTTGCAAATCAGGCATAGCTCTGCCTATGAAATAATCCACGAAAGACTTGGGTTTCAAAAAAGTTGTGTGAGACTGGTACTGAAACAACTCTTGGAAGAGCATGAAAAGAAGTCCTTGGACATCTGCAAACAAAATTTGGATCGATACCTGAAGGAAGGTAAAAGTTTCTTTAAAAAAAAAACAGTACTGGTGATAAGACTTGCATTCATCACTATGAGCCTGAGAGTAAATGGCAGAGTATGGAATGGCAACATCCTCAATCGCTGACCAGGAACAAGTTAAAAAGTCAACCTCTGCTACAAAATGGATGCTTATAGTTTTCTGGGATTCTCAAGGGCCAATATTAGAATACTACCAGGAAAAAGTTCAGCAATCAGCAGTGCTTGTTACAGTGAGATGCTCACTGAAGAGCTTCTGAAGCCTAAACTTCAGATTAAATGCTATCCAAAGGCATTGTTATCTTGCATGACAATGCACGTCCACACACCTCTGTTCACACAGGTGACATGCTGCAAAAACTTCATTTTGAGGTGTTTAAGCATCCTCCCTGTAGTCCTTATCTTGCTCCTGTTTGGTCCTCTTGCAAGCAGCTCTTGGAGGATGAAGATTCACCTCTGACGAAGAAGTGAACACTGGTGCGTTCATGGTTCGCAGCTCAGCCTACAACATTTTTTACTTAAGGGAATATGAAGGCTTGTTGACAAATGGACAAAGTATATTGAAAAGCAAGGAGATTATGTCGAAAAATGATGTATTTGTCTTTTCTAAAAGTTGATTAAAATAAATTCTGCAGTTGTTGTTAAGTGCCATTGAGTCGGTTCCGACCCATAGTGACCCTGTACAGGGTTTCCGAGGCTGTAAATCTTTACGGGAGCAGAACGCCTCATCTTTCTCCCGCGGAGTGGCTGGTAGTTTCAAACTGCTGGCCTTAAGGTTCGCAGCCCGATTCGTAACCACTACACTACCACAGCTAGATAATTTTTGATTTACTGTCACATAAGGCAGTGGATACATTTGTAATCCTGTCAGTAAGACTGAACTAAGCCATGGAATGATTTAAAGCCAAAGTAAAATTGGCCGTTTTGCAGTCCGTCCAATTCTTTAGAGTCCAGAGAAGGGAATGATTTAGCTCCGTCATCTTGTTCTTGTACAGTGAGTTCATTGTGGGACATTTCAAGCACCTCTCCTTGTGACTCTTAACCCTAAATTTCTGGGCTGTGTTGGGGAATACTAACTCAGTATGAGTTGTTGTTAAGTGCTGTCTGTGACCCTGTGTAGGGTTTCCAAGAAGCGGCTAACCTTACAGTTATCAGTCCAGTACTTAACCTACAGTGCCACACCAGTAGGGGTCAGTGTCCCTAGAAATTCATTGTCTTCAGCTTTCAACTATGTCATTAACAGTGCTTGGAAATACTATTTTGTACATTTCCTCCTTTAGCTTTTTCCTCCATTGTTCACTCCGGTCCTCTAGTCCTCATCTAGTGTCCTACATCAGTAGGTTTCCATTTGTCACATTTCCCAGTGGAAGAAGAGAACACAAACTGAACTCCTTTACTTTCCGGCTGTCATCTCCAAAATATCTTTGCTGCATAATTCTTAATCTGGTTTGCCCTTTAATATACTTTATATTCTTAATCCTAATCATTGCTTATATTCCTAAAATAAAGACTATTTAGTTACAATGTTTTTCTTAAGGAACTACTGGATTTTATTTGCAGGTATTTTATTTATTTAAAAGTAATGCTGGTTTTAAATTTTGCCAAATTTGGCATCAATATTAGGACTTTTTGGAAACTTGTGAAGAACCGGTGTTCTTTAAAAAAATAAGTTTTCCTATGCCCTGCAACACTTTAAGTACCACAGGAAGTTTGCCTCTGTCTTTCAAAAAAATCTCACTAGTAAATTACTACTTATTCCTGGAGAAATCCCTCTTGGTCATGGATTTAGTATGCTCATATTTTGTTCTGGATTTTTGCATCTTTATTCATAAGGACTGTTAGTCTGTAGTTTTCTTGTAATGTCTTTGTTTGATTTTGATATTAAAGTAATAACCAAAGTAGTTACTTTGAGTCAGTTCTGACTCATGACAACCCCATATCAGAATAGGGCTTTCGGTGTCTGATGTTTTTGGAAATAAATCGCTAGGCCTTTCTTTCAAGATACCTCTGGGTGAACTCAAATCTCCATCCAACCTTTTGGTTAGCAGCCAAGCTTGTTAACTTTCACCATCTAGGGACTCCAGTCAGCTTAATACAGTTGTTATTAAGTGCTGGCGAGTTGGTTCTGACTCATAGCAACCCTGTATTATTAGGTTTCTGAGGAGCGACCTGTATTGGTTTTAAACCTCTGAACTTGCACTTAGCAGTGCGCTGCTTATCCTACAGCGCCATAGTACTGGCCTCATAAAATCAGTTGACAGTTGTTCTTTTGTCCTAGTTTCCTAGGATTGCCATAACAAAATACTACAAAGTAGATGGCTTAAAAGGACAGAAATTAATGTTTTACAGTTTTTAAGACTGGAAGTTCAAATCAGGGAATCGGGTCTAGAAGCCTGGGGCGTTCCTTGGTTTTCCTTGGCTTTGCTTAGCTTGTAGGTGGTTCTTCACAGGGTCCCTGCCCCTGTCTGTGTGTCTGTTTCTACTTTGTTTTATAAGACACCATTCAGAAGGGATTAGGTTTACGACCTACCCTACTGTAGTATGACCGCATTACAGTAAACAAAAAGCCCGATTTTGTAACACAGTCACATTTCAGATGCACAGGGGTAAGGACTTTATTTATTTTTGTTGTTGTTAAGTGCCATTGAGTCGGATCCAACTCATATAAACCCTGTATTGGGTTTCTGAAGAGTGACTGGTGGTTTTGAACTGCTGCCCTTATGGCACCACACCAGAACGCCTTGTATCTTTTTGTTCTTCTTCTTAGGTGCCGTAGATTTGGTTCTGTATAGGGTTTCCTTGGAGCAATTGGTGAGCTTGAACTGCCAACCTTGTTGTTCAAACCGACTTTGCAGTCTTTTTAGAGGGATACAGTTCAATCCACAACACTTCAGTTTTTTGGAAGTTTATGAAGGAATGGGGCTCTAATGATTGATAGAAGTCACGGGTAAAGCCATCTGGACCTGAACTTTTTGTGGATTTTGGTTTTCTTTTTTTTTTTAAATCTTAATTCAGGGTCTTCACTTGTTATTGTTAGGGTCTATTCAGATTATTCTTTTTTCTGTCATTTGCATCTTTCTAGGAATTTGTTCATTTCCTTTTAAGTTATCTAATTTGTTGTTATTTTTGTTAAGTGCTATAGCGACCCTGTATAGGGTTTCCAAGGAGCGCCTGGTGGTCTTGAACTGCCGACCTTGCAGTTCAAACCAACTTTGCAGTCCAGTTTATTAACCCACAGGACCATACCAGGACTTCAGTTATCTAATTTATTGGCGTATAATTGTTTGTGTTGTTAGGAACCATGGCTCTGAGTCACAGTGAGCCTATGCACAACAAATTGAATCACTGCCGAGTTCTGCACCATCCTCACAATTGTTGATATAACACTTTAGCCCATTGCTGCTGGTACTGTGAAATCCATCTCATTGTGGTGTGTCTTCATCTTTATCCAAGCATGGACCCACCACTTTACCAAGCAGGATGCCCTTCTCCAGGAGCTGGTCCCTCCTGCTAACATGTCGAGAGACAAACTATAATTGTTCATAGTATTCTTTTGTATTCCTTTCTATTTCTGTAAAAGGAGCCTGGGTAACGCAGTGGTTATGTACTCGGCTACTAACCAAAAGTTTGGTGGTTCCAACCTACCCATGCTAGCTCTGTAGGAGAAAAGATCTGACTATATGCTCCCATAAAGATAGCGGTTCTGTGTTATCATATTGGGTCACTCTGAGTGAAAAATTGACTATCGGAACCTAACAAGTAATGTTGTCTTTTTCATTTCTGATTTAGTCATTTGTGTTTCCTTTTTTTTTTTTTTGCCCCCTTCTCAGTTTTGTTGATCTTTTCAAATAGCTAGTTTTTGGTTTCCTTGATTTTTGCCTGTTGTTTCCATACTCTTTATTTCACCAATTTCTCTTCAAATCTTTATTATAGCCTGCTTTCTGCTTGCCTTAGGCTGTGTTTGCTTTTGTTTTTTCCAGTGTCTTAGGATGGAAAAGAATTATCCTGTACTTGGGGTTGTTAAGTGCCATTAAAGTCAGTTCCAATGCACAGTGACCCTGTATAGGTTTCCAAAGAGCAGCAGGTGGGTTTGAACTGCATACCCTGTGGCTCACAGTCCAGTGCTTATTCTACTGTGTGTCCTACTTCCAACTTAAGTAAATTCCATAGTTAGTTGGTAAGACTCTAACTCATTTATGGCAAAATGAATTAGTGTGGTTTTATATATTTTAAACTTAGACATTCCTGAAGGCTCACAGCCAAGTCAATAAAATTATGTTTGAAGATGGGATGGAAAAGAACCCTGGTATTGCACTGGGTTAACCATTCGGTAGCTAAATGCAAGGTCATGGTTGAAATCCATCAGGTGTTCTTCAGGGGAAAGCTGAGGCAGCTTGCTTCCAGAAAGATCGACAGTTTCAAAACCTTTAAGGAATAGTTCTCCTCTGTCCTACAGGGTGGCTGTGAGTCAGAATTGACTTGATGGCAGTGGCTTTGGATTTTTAAGATGGAAAATGAGGTCCCTAGGTGTTGTAAATGGTTTGTGCTGTACTGCTAACCTGAAGGTTGGATGTTCAAATACATTCAGGGGTATGGTGGAAGATAGGCCTAGCAAGCTGTTTACGCTAAGATTACAGTCAGCGCCTATGAAGCAGTTCTACTGTGTAATACATGGTGTCACTCTGAGTAGGAATCAATTCAAAAGCAACTAACAACAAATGGAAAGTTATTAATTTTATATTCTTCTTTTAGTATAGACGTTTAGTATAGTATTAAATTGTCTCCTCCAAAAATATGTTGTTTTTTTTTAATTTAAGGTTTTTGTTG
>NW_006409075.1:101379-102451 GCF_000296735.1 Chrysochloris asiatica
AAGTAGAACTGCTCCACAGGGCTTCCGAGGATGTCATCTTCACAAAAGCCTCATTTTTCTCCCATTGAGTTGCTGGTGGTTAGCAGATGAGTTAACCTGTGACACCAAGTCTCCGTATTCCCTACCTCTGTGCTTATAATCCTGTGTGAGAATCGGTTTTTCTTATTATGTTAAAAGGATATATCAATGCAGGTAATCTCTGATTTACACCATATTCACGTTATAAGGAACTGTACGTATAGCCCTCTGTGTTACATATATTTTTAAGTATATTTGCTGATGTTACTATTCTCTGATACTCACTCCCAGATGGTCAAATTTATGATTTACTGTTCAAAACACTGCCAGATTGATAATGATACTGGCAATAAAAGATAACAATAAAGAAAAAAAAGAAAGGTATTTTGTTTACATCAGAACTGATTTACAATGGAGGCCTTGCATGGAACTGTATGGGGCATGTTTTAAGCCAGTCTCCTTTGAGGTATAAAAAGAAAAGATGAGGACAGAGGAGCAAGCCCAGATGGGGGAAGATGATGCCATGCCACATGAAGATCCCCAAGGAGTCAAGGAATAAAGAGACCTGACTGACTGTCAGAGCTGACAGAGAGAGAAAGCTTTCCTGCAAACTGGTACTCTTTATTTGAGCTTCTATCATTTTGAAACTTGAGAAAATAAATTTGTTTGTTAGAGCCATCCACTTGTGGTATATCTACTATAGCAGCACTAGAGAACTAAGACATCATGACAACTCTTTATTTCCAAAGCGTTTGCACAGTGCTTTGTTTTCCCTTCTTTGATTCATTCTTTATTAAGGAGTGTGTTTAACTTCTTTGGCTTCCATTTTCATTCCATTGTGGCTTAACAATGTGCTTTGTGTTATTTCTATCCACTTAAATTAGTCGAGGCTTGTTTTATGATCTAGCTTATAATATATTCTAGAAAATGTTCTATGTATACTTGATTAGGAGTCCTGGTTTGGTGCTGTGGTTAATGCGCTGGACTGCAGTTGGCTTGAACCACAAGGTTGCTGGTTCAGGCTCACCAGCTGCTCCTTGGAAACACAATACAG
>NW_006409075.1:105056-107798 GCF_000296735.1 Chrysochloris asiatica
TGCTATGAGTCAGAACCAACATAAAGGCACTTAGCAACAATGCATCCACTCCAGCATCGAGTGCTGTCAGTGTTTTGGATTTTAGGCATTCTAATAGGTGTGTAATGGCATCTCATTGTTTTAGTTTGCAATTCCTTAATGCCATAGGATGTTGAGTAGTTTTCATGTGCTTTTTTGCTGTCTGAATATCTTGTTTGGTAAAATATCTGAAAAATATCTGTTTAGCTTTTTTGCCCATTTTTTAATTGGGTTGTTTGCTTATTGAGTTTTAAGAGTTCTTTATATATTTTATAGCTAAGTGATTTGTCAGATATTGTTTTGCATATATTTTCTTCAAGTCTGGGACTTACCTTTTTATTCTCTTAGCAGTGTCTTTGGCAGAACATAAATTTTAATTTTAATAAAGTCCAGTTGCTTTTGGTTGTATGTAAAAACTCATTTCCAAATTGAGGACCATCTAGAATTTTCTCCTGTTATCATCTAGAAATTGAATAGATTCATGTTTGTACTTAGTCTGTGATTCATTTTGAATAATTTTTTAGTGAAAGTTATATGAGGGACTTACAAAAAGTTCCTAGGAAAATTCTATTTTTTTAACTGTAAAAGGAAGCTTTATTGTTTTCATTTGGTCCACGGCTTGGGAGAGAGGGGCTCCAGGGTGTTGACCATGCTGCCTCTGTGGCTGGGGAGCAAGGTAAACACAGAAGGTTTGAGGATTGCAGGAGAGTGCTGAAAGGCCCTTCACAAGTTGCGGGACTCCACAGGCTCTTCCTAGTCATGCTTGAGAGTGAGCCTCTTGAAGAGATATTCGCCCAGCCCTGCCTGAGGACCAGCCATCCTATGGGAGGTTGCCCATCTTCTTGATAATTTTCACTTCCTTGCCAAGGAAATGGTTTTCCAGAAAGTCACAGAGGTGGGGGTCTGTGTGGGTAGCACCCACGGCGTGTAGATCCAAAAGGGACGGGGTTCAGGTTCTTCTCTAGGGCCAGGGCAGCTTCCATGGCATCCAGTGTTCTTCTCTACTCATCTTGGAATGGCTTCTGCACGTCCTGAAGGAGTGTGCGACCACCACCCTGGTTTTGCAGTTTCAAAAGACTCTCAGCACCCTCACACTTTTTGTTCACCAGTTCACGGAAGAAGTGTTACACACCTTCCAAGTCCACATCATCGCGATTGAAATAGAAGCCCAGAGAGAGGTAGGTGTAAGAGGCCTGTAGATGCCGATGAACCAGATGGCTGATGCTGGTTTCCGCTTCCGCAGAATAATTCTGACGGATCTGAGAGCTCATGGTTGGTTGAAGATTTGGAGCTAACCACACACCAAAAAAACAGTGTTTAGCTGGTCCGTGTAACAGGGAATGGTCAAGAAAATGGTCCCGGAGAAGAGATTGTGCCTAAAGAAGATGTTAGTGGTGGTCCGAGGCTGGAGGTGGGGGAGTCCCCGGATCTGTTCCGTCCAAACACTGTTAAAGCAAGACACAGATCCACGGGGACTGCAGTGTGAACTTTTTGCATGAACTTTTTGAAGCCCCCTCATGTGGTCTTTTTCCATATTCACATTTTTCATAGGTAAATGTCCAGTTGTTCAGCACCATTTGTAGAAAAGACTGTACTTTCTCCATTAAAAGGAGTCCAGGTGGCACAGTGAATTTAGTGTTGGGCTGCTAAGCCAAGGTCCAAGGTTCAAACCCACCAAAAGCTCTATGAGAGAATGAGAGGCTATTTGTGCCTGTAAAGATTTATAGTCTCAAAAACCCTATTCTGCCCTAAATGGTCGCTATGAGTCTGAATCAGTTCAGTGGCAGTGATTTTTTTTGTTTCTTCATTGAGTTGCCTTTGCTGCTTTGTAGCAAATATTGTTGACTGTATTTGTGTGGGTCTACTTCTGGGCCTTCCATCTTGTTCTATTCATCTATGTTTATTCTGTGGCCGTTTTGCACTGCCGTTTACTTTTAAGTGGAAACTGTCTTTTTAAATTTCGAGGGTATCTGTGCACATGCGTAGTAGAACCCTCTGGGGTTGGCGTTGGGGTGTCCACTTGCTCAGGCACCCCCTCTAGTCACCACAATGGAGATGTACAAACATTGAAAGACCAATGAACAGATAAAAAGAATGTCCACACCTTTATCTCTGCGGTTCTGTCAGGAGTCCGTGGCTGCTCTGATCCTTCCTCTGTTTGGTCTCTTCCAAGATGGTGGCTCTGGGAGTAGCTGAGCGTCTTGAATTAGAAAGCAATGACTTTCTTGCTTCTGCTACAAATTCCCCTAGCTGTAAGCCTTCCAACCTTCTAAATATTTCTTTATATGTGGTTCAGAGTTCTGGCACCATCCCCTGAGCCTGCTTGGTCCACTATTCTGTGTTGTTGCTCATTGAGCTCCTCACTGCACTTCTTCCGATCCACCATCTTGTTTGTTCTCCTCCTTCAGCTTTTTGTATGCTTACCTTCTTGTTTCTCATGAAGTTACGGAAGTTTTCTTCCAACAACTCTTCCACAATTTTCTCTGTACTTTTCACTGTTTCTTCCTGTTCTGGAATTCCAACCACCCATAAGTTGTTACTCTTCATGCTGTCCCACATAACTCTTAGGCTTTCTTCGGATTTTTTTCAGCCTTTTTACTGATTGTTCTTCTTGCATACTAATATTGAGAGGTTTATCTTCAAGTTAACTAATTCGGGCTTCCATTGCTTTGCCCTTTATGTATTGCCCATTTCTGAAATCTTAGTATTAATCTTCTGGATTTC
>NW_006409075.1:108538-110287 GCF_000296735.1 Chrysochloris asiatica
AGGGGCAGGGAAATGGAACTATAGAAGAGGAAAATACAAGAGAAAATAAAAGAAAGAGATAATAAAACACTTAAGCATAACTAAAAAAGAGAAAAGAGGAATAGGAAGAAGGAGTTGTAGATGAGTGAAATAAGAGAGGAAATAAAAGGATGAAATAATTAAAAAGATATATACTTAGAGAAACCAGGGAGGGGAAGATGAAATGAAAGAGAGAGAGTATTAAAGAAAAATCAAAAGGGAGAAAAAAAGAAGAGGGAAAATGAAAAGCAGAAGGAAAGAAGGAAAAGCAAAAGCAGAGATAGAAAGGATAAAATTCTAGGTGATGGAAATAAAATTAGAAGGGGGAGAAAGAATAAACAAGCAAAAACAATGAGACACACACACACACACACACACAAAAAAAAAACCCCCACCAAACCTGAAAATAAATCAAAGTGAAAAAGAGAGAGAAAACTCTAGAGGGCTCCTGCAAGCTGAGGAACTCACAAGGCGTATGTGGGAGAGATGTGGCAGCCAGCCAAGTTCCTGGCCCTAAATGGAGTTCCAGTAGGCCATGGTGTTATCTGTGTTTAGGGTATTCAGTTTGGAAGTAGTTCCTGGAGGCACTTGATAGAGCTGGTCTCAGTGTCTGTTCAGACTACAGGGCAGCTGGGGCAGGGTGACTGGTTAATTTCTGTTCTGGTGACTCTGCAGGTTCTGTAGGTCCGAGCTCACCTCAATTTAAGCACCAAAGTGGTACAGCAGGCCCCTGCCTCACACTGGTGTGACTCCCAACCACATGACTGCAAACTCCTGGAGAACAAGACTCCTCAGAGTCTTGGGCTGCCGGAAAGTGGGTGATGTGCGGATTTTCGTTTTTTTTGTGTGTGTGGCTGCGGACACCTTTCAGCACTGCCTACTTGGCCTTCAACACCTTTGCTTTGGCTTCAGCTTTGGGAGGGGCAGGGGCTTCCTTCTTCGCCTTTGGGGCCACCTTCGTTAAAAAAAAAAAAAAAAAAAGCTACTTTGTGTTTTAAAAAGAATCCCCCCTCCCCCCCAAGCTCTGGTTCTGTAGTGGTTATGAATCGGGCTGCGAAGCAGTTCGAAACTACCAGCTGTTCCGCGGGAGAAAGACGAGGCATTCTGCATCCGTAAAGATTTAAAGCCTCGGAAACCCTGTTGCAGGGTCACTATGAGTCAGAACCAACTCCACGGCACATAACAACAATGACTATGGTGTCCGTCTTCTAGGCCTTGTGACTCATTCCCCCTAGGTATTTGCTAATGGTGAAGAAGATTGTATACTTCTGCTCCCTGTCTGCTCTATCCTAAACATGGATATATTTACACACATACAAATCCACTTCATATTTCTGAAGATGCTCTCACACTTGAATGCTAGTTTGGCTAGGTAGAAAGTTGGACTTGACATCTACTAATTTCAGCCACATATGAAAACTATTCAGCTCTGACTTCCATCCCTTTATGTTGTTGCTATTAAAATTTATCCTGATAATATGTTTTTGCCCATGCCATAGATTTATACTTATTTTTATGCAATTGTCTTTAGAATCATGGAAACGTAACAAGTCAAGTTCAAAGCAACAGTGAAATAACACTAGCCTTTATATTTACTCTTGGAGGTATTTATTCCTTCCTTGGTGTGATGCTGTGGGCTAATGCATCAGAATGCAAAGTTGTTTGAACTGCAAGGTCAGTGGTTCAAACTCACCAGCTGCACCTTGGAAACCCTATACAGAGTCACTATGG
>NW_006409075.1:111132-112323 GCF_000296735.1 Chrysochloris asiatica
GGAAACCCTGTACAGGGTCGCTATGGGTCGGAACCGACTCGACGGCACGTAACAACAACAACAAATGTCTAGTAGTGACGGATTTCCATAGTTTATGTTTATTTTATGTCTAAATTTCACCCTCCCTTTGAAAGGTAGCTTTGCCAAATAGAAAATTCTCGATTGAGTTTTTGTTTCAGGGCTTTAAATATGTCCATCACCCCACTGCCTTCTAGTGTTTATAGTTGATGAGAAATTAACTTTTAATCTTACTGTATATGATGACTCTCTTTTCTCACTTTTCAAGATTCTCTGTCTTTCTGAAGTTAGATTATAAGGTGTTTTGGTGAAGATCCTCTTGCCTTTTACCTCCTTGGAGTTTGTGTAGCTTTTTGGATGTATAGACTTGTGTGCTTTTCAAATTTGATAATTTTTAGCCATTATTTCTTCAAATACTCTTTTTGTCATTTTATTACGAATTCTCGTAATATCTATGGTGGTCTGCTTATCCCTTAGGCTCTTTAAAGGGAGGCAGCACGTTCTGTCTATATTTCAAAATAAAATGCAGTTTGTCCCCTTCCCCTGAGAAGCATGAGGAGCTTTTTCTTTTATCTTCTCCCAGAGGACATGGTGGGACTCTCGGACGTGAAACTTAATAAAAACAGGAGACTTTTTTCTCACTAAAACCGAGTTCCCCAAAGGTTTTAACTCAAGGTCTTCTTCACACTTTCTTTTCCAACAATTTGTCAGTCAGTGTATGTGTTCCCCACCTGAACTTCCTCAGGCTACGGGAATCTGCTCTTGTGTGTTTAGACCTGATTTTTTAAAGCTGTGACCCTAATTCTTTGATGAATCTATAAAGAACTGTTGATTTTCACCTTGTGTCAGCATTTTTCTTTTTTGAGGATGGGAGTGGTATCAAAAGTCTTTACAAGTTGGATCATAGCTTAGTTTCCTATGATTGCCTTAAGAAAATACTACAAAGTAGGTGGCTTTTGTTGTTATGTGCCATGGAGTCCGTTCCGACTCATAGTGACCCTGCACAGGGTTTCCAATGTTGTAATTCTTTACGGAAGTAGAAAGTCTCATCTTTCTCCTGCGGAACAGCTGGTAGTTTCGAACTGCTGACCTTGTGGCTAGCAGCTTGATTCGTAACCACTGTGCTACCAGAGCTCCTTGTTGTTGTTGTTAAGTGCCATCGAGTCGGGTCCG
>NW_006409075.1:116013-116608 GCF_000296735.1 Chrysochloris asiatica
TCTATTGAACATTGTAGGGCTTAGCTCACCACTTCATTGCTGTTTTTCCCTCACTTCCCCTTATCGGTGTTGAGCGTGGTCACCAATCACATCCAGTCATGCTGACATTTTGGTTTGGGTTTTTCCTGATGATCTTTCTTTGAAGATGCATCTTCTATTGCTCTAGCTGCTCTAGGCTGGTCTGCTTGTCCATTCTAGTGGGAATATCCCACCTCAGAAGCTTCTGGATGTGACTCTCAGGATTGCACCTAATGTCCTATACTCTGCAAAGGCTCCACAAGAGGCCTGTTTCACTGGGCAAGTTCTAGAACCCCTTTTAGGTATTCCATTCAGTTATAGGTTGAAGATGGGCTTACAGGTTTTCTGTAATCATGTTTCCTGACATTCCTTTCTATCCCACTGAAGTGTCTATTTTACAATAGTAGGCAAGGAAAACCAATATTCATAAGACAGACACGCATCTTAGTATTCTTTCCTCTCTTCATACTATGCCTAGATCCCTGTATCACAGAGTCCTGTTGTTCCAAGTTTAAGCATGCATCACTATTTACCTCTGTCCCACTTAGGCCATGCACAGCTGTCTCATTGTTCCCCT
>NW_006409075.1:118225-125476 GCF_000296735.1 Chrysochloris asiatica
CCCTCTAGTCACCAGAATGAAGATGTGCAGACAGCAAGAGGCCAATAAACAGGAAAAAAGAATGTCCACACCTTTATCTCGGTGGTTCTGTCAGGTGTCTGTGGCTCCTCTGATCCTTCCCTAGTTAGCTCTAACACAGATGGCGGCTCCGGGAGCAGCTGATCGCCTTGGATTAGAAAGCAATGGATTTCTTGCTTCTACTACAAATTCCACTGGCTATAAGCCTTCCAACTTTGTAAATATTCCTTTATAAGTGGTTCAGAGTTCTGGGACTATCCCCTGAGCCTGCTTGGTACGGTATTCTGTGTTGGTGCTGACGGAACTCCTCACTGCACTTCCACCTTATCCACCATCTTGTTTGTTCTCTTCTTTTTTGTTTTTAAACTTTTTATTTTTAATTGAGTCAAGGCTTACAGATAAGATCACCAGTTTTGCATTCAACTTTCATCTCAGTTATTGCAATCCTGTCCATGCAAGAACAGTTATCCTGCTCTCTGTTTGTGGTTACTGTTTTCATTCCACAATCTTCCCATCCTTTCTCAACTTTGTTCTTAAGTAAATGCTGCTCTTTTGATTTTGAATGATTGACCATTCAATGGTGAGCATACCTTATTAATGTAGTTGTTCCCCTTATATACCTACCTTATCTACTGCTTGGCTGAAAATTAAACCATGAGTGTAGGTTCTTTTCCAGACCTGAAGAGTGGTTGAAGGCCATAGTCTCAGGTTCTTCCAGTCTCTTTCTGACCAATATGCATGGTCTTTTTATTGTTAATGATTTTGAGTTTTCTGGGACCTTCTAATGTAATCCCTTTCATAGCCTTTGGTCATGGTAGCTGGGTACCATCTAGTTCTTCTGGTCTTAGATGTTCACAGGTACTGGTGTTCACATGTTCCATTAGTCCATTGGACTAATTGATTCCAAGCATCTTCAGTTCTCATCACTCCTTCTTCTGCACATGGAGAGACCAATAGCTGCACCTAAGATGGCCATTTATCAGCTTTCTGTTTTTTCTTTAACTTACTGTGACTTGAGTGAAGGTTTATAGAGCAGATCATTAGTTTTATATTCAACAAATCGTATGCTTTGCTTCATTGCCATGATTGCAGTCCCCTCCATGTACCAACAGTTACCAGTATTTACCTCTATTCACTTTAACAATTGCATTCCTTCATGGGTCTCCTGCTACTTTTCGTCTTTCCTCTGCTAACCTCCCTCATGTTGTATATGAAACAGCTCTTTTCAAAGGCAATACCCCATGCCTCATACCCAGAATTATACAGCTACAGTGAAGTAATTTTGACCATTCATTTTAGCATTCTTCTTTCCTGGAGGGCTCATAGAAGAACAACTGTGCCAAAATGTGGACTATATTGTTCAATATCTAGAGATTTCAGATTTTCAAAATGAATGTACAAAGCCGTTTTCTTTGCTTTTTATTCTTTATTTCTTAAAAGTTACTTTTGAAGCAAAGTGAATGTGCCCCATGGTGTTTAACCTTTTGAGAAAAACATCTTGAAAGCATTGATGGCTTAGAAATTTCCTTAGTTATTGAATTGATTTTTACTTGAAGCTAGCCTTTTTTCTGGCCAAAAGCACTGTATGTGCTCGGTCACAGTGTTTTGTTAGTGAGATGAGAGTGTATTAATTCTGGAATAAATCTGAGCAACTGTGGTTTTTTGAAGAGGCTGTTAACTGTGACAGCATATGAACTCCTTGCATCAAGGAATGATCCCTAGTGGCACAGTGTTAAACCACTCAGCTGCTAATCAAAAGTTTGTGGTTCAAGTCCACCTGCCACTCCACAGGAAAAAGATGTAGCAGTCTGTTTCTACTAGGGTGAGTGAAGAATTAGCTATACGGTGACTGTAGAATTCATTTTAATCAACTTTTAGAAAAGATACATCATTTTTTGATGTAATCTCCTTGCTTTTCAATACACTTTGTCCATCTATCAACAGCTTTTGTATTTCCTTATTAAAAAAATGTTTTAGGCTGAGTTGCAAGCCATGAATAAGGCACCACTGTCTTCACTTCTTCATCAGAAGTGAATCTGCATCCTTGAAGTGCTACTTTCAGGGGACCAAACAGTTGAAAGTCCAATGGAACAAAATCTGGACTATAGGGAAGATGCGTTAACACCTCAGATTAAAGTTTTTGAAGAGTGTCGACAGTGTGGATGTGCGTTGTCATGCAAAATCACACTGCCCTTGGATAGCAGTCCTCTGAATTTAATCTGAAGTTTAGGCTTCAGCTCTTCAGTGAGCATCTCACTGTAAGGAACAATGGTGATTGTTGAACCTTTTTCCTGATAGTGTTCCAATACTGGCCCTTGAGAATCCTAGAAAACTGTAAGCATCAGTTTTGTAGCTGATGGTTGACTTTTTAACTTTTTCTTGGCTGGGATTAATGATGTTTTCATTCCGTACTCTGCCGTTTACTCTCGGGCTTGTAGTGATAAATCCATGTCTTGTCACCAGTACCATTTTTTAAAAAAAGATTTTATTGTGACTTAAGTGATAGTTTGTTTACATTGGAGAACAATAGCTTTATATATTCATCCTATCGTATTTCATCTCATTACAATGATTACAGTGCCCTCCATCCATCCTCAAACAACCAAAGGGCACACTCTGCAAGCCCACCTCCCCTGGCTCTCAGTGCACAGCAGCCGCTCCATCTCTGGCGTCATTGCTTCTCTGGATAGGGTCCCACACTCCGCTCTTCTCCCTTGATGGTCCCAGGGACCTCGGCTCCTGGACTGCAAAATCAACCCCTCCCCTCCTTTTGTTAGAAAACATCTACTTTTACATTTGCAACATTCACAGTCAGTCCTGACAGCAATTATTCACTGTTGAACCACAAGAATCTTAAACCAATCTCCTTTCATTAGACCCATCCAGACAGGTTGGAAACCACTCAGTGGAGATTCTACCTTCCCCCCCACACTCTGGAACTAGGGTCCCTCTTGAAAGCTTGTAAGCAAGTTACTTCTTGCCTTTGTAGCACCCCCATTTTGGGTACCAATGCCTAAGTTGTCTATCCTGTCTACCCTGTGTACCGAAGGTGTGGGAATGATCCTCACTGTAAAGATTATTCCCTCTTTTGAGCTACTGCATCTGTAAATATAGGTCAAATTTATCCAATTGTAGCGGATTACTCTTTTTTTCCTCTTCTTTCTTTTTCTAGTTTCGTTCTGATCATCCAGCCATTGAAGCCCAGTCAAGTTGGTACTATCTGCAAGTATGGGTGTTCTTGTGCATCTCCCCTCACTTCATATCAGCTGGATGCTTCACTCTCCACTCTAGTCCTCTGTGGCCTTGTCCTTGTCTCTGGGCCCAGAAGTCCCCAGATCTTGCCATACTGCTGGCCAACCAGTCTGGACCCAGGTTGACAGGAGTCTATTGAACGTGGTCAGACTTAGCTCACAACTTCATTGCTGTTTCCCCTTACTCCTTATCGGCGGCCAACATGGTCACCAGCAAGACCACATGCCTGCTCGTGTATTACCCTTGAGTCTCAGCCTTGGAAGTGGGTTTGCCCTGAGCGGTCCCGAATGCTTGCCTTGATCACTTCCCGGTGAACAACTTGCTTGTTCTTATAGTAGTCAGTCAGACTGCCTGTATTATTTTTTATTTTTCCTGCTGGTCTTTCTTTTAAGAAGTATCTTCTGATCTTCTAGCTGCTCCAGGCTGGTCTGCTTGTCCTTTCAAGTGGAAATTTCTCACCTCAGAAGATTTCATGATGGGGATCCGGATTCCACCTATGGTCTTACGCAATGCAAAGGCTTCGCAGGAAGCCTCCTTCCACCAGTGCCAATTTTTCAAAAGGAATTTTTACCTTCCTTTGGGTATCAGTCCAAATTTTGTTTGCAGATATCTAAATGCTTCTGTTTATGCTCTTCTGTGAGTTGTTTTGGTATCCAACTTTTTGAAATCAAAGTCTGTTGTGGATTTTTTCATGGGCAAAGCCATGGTTGATTTGTAGATTTGCCACGTAAGCCACTGTCACCCATCTGTTTGTAAGAAACACTTCATGTGCATGCTCAGTATTGTCATCATCCACAGACTGATGACAGTGCAGCCAAAAGAAGTTTTAATTTAACCTGAATATGGATAATTTTTTACTCACCCTCATATATAGCTTATAAATAGCATGCAGTTTTTGTTTTATCTGTCTCTTAACTATTTAGTTAGTTAGTATATTTACACATATAATTACTGACATGCTTTGTTTTTTTTAATTTTTTTGTGGATTGAGTGATAGTTTAGATTGGAGAACATTGGTTTGGTTTTTCCCTCATCTTTTCGTTGTAATGATTGATTACAATCTCCTTCGTGCATCATCACTTAACAATATTTGCTTTTATTCCCCCTATTTTTTGGGGGAGGGGGTAGATATACACCAAAACACTCATGAATATATAATCATTTAAACAACCAAAAGGCACATTCTGCAAGCCTGCCTCCTGGCCATCAGCACACAGACTTTCTCTTTCCATGAGTCTAGAGTCCTCAATTGCTCTATCTCTCCATGTCATCATCTCTCCCTCCATCACTGGTGTTGCTGCTTCTCTGGATAGGGTCCCATATTCCGCTCATGCTCTTCTTCATTGGTGGTCCTAGTGTTCTCTATTCCTGGACTTTTAAGATTAGCTACACCCCTCTTTTTGTTCTAAAACGTCTACCTTTACAGTTGTGACATTCATAATTAGTCATGATAACAATTACTCACTATTAAATCATAAGAATCTTATCCCCGTCTCCTTTCACCAGACCCGTCTAGACAAGATGAAAACTGTTCCGTGGGGATTCTACCTTCCCCTACACGCTTTCAGACATACTTATATTTTATACCTTCTGTTTATATTTCTTGAGTCCTGGTGTAGTGCTTTAGGATAAGCACTTGACTGTTAACCACAAAGTTGGCAGTTCAAACCCATCAGCTACTCCTCGGAAAGCCTACACAGGATCCCTATGAGTCAGAACTGACTCCACAGCATTCAACAATTATAATAAAAATTTGTATCTTTGGAGTCCTGATGTGGCTGTGCAGGGTAAGTGTTGGACTGGAAGGTTGATAGTTCACCCTTACCTGTCACACCTCAGTAACTGTGTCTGTTTGTTTTTTTCTCTTTGCCTGCTTTGCTTGTTGGAGTATTAGTCACCTACTATCACTTTTGATTTTTCGGTTGTCCATAAGATTATAGTTCTTACAAATTAGAACCCATGTAAGATCTGACTTTGTGGCTACAAATCTCAATGCTTCTCTACCCACCCACCCCCTTATTTTGTCCACATAATTTTGTGGTCAAAACATACAGTGTTCCTTGCTTCCATTTTCTAGTTGTAGCCCTTCAGTGAGGAATTAGTCCGTAAACCTAGTTCCTCAATGATGTTCCTTGAGGTATCCTGCTCCACAAGTAGCCTCCTGCCTTATGGCACTTAGCTTTACTATCTCAGTGGGTTGGAAAACCTGCCTCTGTGTTTTATACTGTGGCTTTTGGTTCCATTGCTGGTGCTACTCTGCCACTTCTCTAGCGTCACAGCTGACTGCTTCTAGATAGAGGAGGTTCAATGTCCAGGGATATTGGATGTCCGGGGGTCCAAAGGATACACTGCACTCCTGGCTCTTCTTTCTTAGTGGTAGTGAAATCCCCTTCCTGCTTTGAGATTGGCTCATTTTATACCAGCAGGATGGCAAAATTGATCAATGCCCACGTTAGAGTTCCAAGTGTTAACCTTGTTAACACTCCCAATTGAATCATATATTCTTATCTGCACCTTCTCTTACCCAGATCCAAGGAGGAAATGCACCCAGTCTGCATGGTCCCAGTCAGTTTTTTGGTGGGAGTTACCAAGATTATGGCTAGAACAGCCATACCAGCTAATGCAAGGCACCACACATTATGCTGTAGTTTTTCAAAATGCCTCCTTGGCTCTTTAAGGTCCGTTCATCATTTTCATCTCTTTATTCTTCTCTCTTCAGTTGGTTAATGTTGATGTAGAATCGATTCCCAGCCCCATGTGTCTCATTGTAGAATTGTGCTCCATAGGGTTTGAGATGACTGATTTTTTTTTAGAATAGATTGTCGAACCTTTCTTCTCAGGTGCCTCTGGGTAGATTCAAACCTCTAATCTGTTGGTTAGTAGCCAAGTGTGGTAACCATTTTTACCATGCAGGGACTCCAAACTTGGATGTTGTTTTTGTTAACCTCCATCAAGTTGGTTTAGACTCACAGTGACCCAGTATAGGTCTTCTGAGTAGCGGCTTGTGAGTTTGAACTGCTGACCTTGTGATTCAAATGACTCTGTGGTCCAGTGCTTATCCTACAGCTAGCTCCACACCAGATCTCCAAACTTGGATAGTAACTTCCAAAATCAAGAATCATTGTCTAAATTAGTAGATGTCTTGACCTAGGTCCTCTGCTCATTGCCAGTTGCATGGCTTCCTCCTTGAGCAATGGTCTCAGATTTTATTGTTGTCTTTCACAAGTGAGAGAACTCTGCTGAAACCCCTGATTGCATAAAATGAGACTGACTTTGGTTCCCACTGCCCATGCTGTGCATTGATTTTGGTCCCCTGTCATAGATTGAAATGTCCTGTCCCCCTACCCCCGAATATGTGTCAGTTTGTCAGTTTCCCCATAGTTTGACAGTTATGTGATGGTCTCCCCACCATGATGTGGTCTGATGTGTGATAAGAGGATTTAGGGTGGGATGGACTCCTGGTGTGAAGCTGTAGAATATACTTTGAACTGCAAGGTTGGTTGGTGGTTCAAACCCACCAGCTGCTCCTCGGAAATCCTCTACAGGGTCTCTATTAGTGGGAACCAACTTGAAGGCACTTAACAACAACAACAACAACATACCACCCTTTTTCCACCACCACCCTGATCCAATGTGTGGGAGATTCCCAAGAGTGAGGGGGAGATAAAAGAGATAAAAAGGAGAGAGACTGGAGCAGAGAAAGAGGAACCTACTACCATCAAGATGATGGATCATGGCTGAAAGCAGAGAATATCAGACAGATGTTCAGCAGTGCTTTACTGACTATGCAAAGGCTTTCAATTGTGTGGATCATGACAAGCTATGGACAACATTGCGAAGTATGAGTATTCTGGAACACTTAATTCTGCTCATGAGGAATCTGTACCTGAACCAAGAAGCAGTTGTTCGAACAGAACATGGGAACACTGAATGGTTTAAAATTAAGAAAGGTGTGTGACAAGGTTGTATTGTTTCACCATA
>NW_006409075.1:125941-134660 GCF_000296735.1 Chrysochloris asiatica
GAATAAGGATGACCATAGAAGAATTGATGCATTTGAGTTATGGTGTTGGAGGAGAGTATTGAAAGTGCCATGGGCTACCAAAAGAACCAATAAATCTGTTTTGGAAGAAGTGCAGCCAGAGTGCTCCTTAGAGGCAAAGATGGCCAAACTTCGTCTCTCATACTTCGGACATATTGTCAGGAGGGACCTTTCGCTGGAGAAGGATATCATGTTTGGTAAGGTGGAGGTTCCGAGAAAAGAGAAAGACCCCCAATGAGATGGATTGGCCAGGTGGCTGCATTGATGGACTCAAGCGTGGCAATGTTAGTGAGGTTGGCACAGGATCGGGGCAGTGTTTCGTTCTGCTGTGCATAAGGTTGCTATGTATCGGTTCCGACTTGATGGCACATAACAACAACAACAACTACCATCAAGACAGAAGAGCCTAGAGTAGATTGCATCTTTTGGATCTGTTGTCCCTACACTGTGAAGTTCCAGGGAGCGTTTGATGATAAGACATAAGGAAATCTCCAAAGTATGCTGGACTTACAGATGCTGAAAGGAGACAAGGACTTTTTCCCAGGGCTGGTACTCTGAATTCGAACTTCAAGCCTCCTAAACTGAGAGAGAATAAATTTCTGGTTGTTAGAGCCATCCACTGTGTGTGGTATTTCTGTTATAGCAGTACTAGATTACTAAGACAGTTCCCATTATTAGAGGTAGTCTTATAACTGTCTCAGGCACTAAGATTTCAAAACAGACATTTGCTGGTTTCTGCTTGCTTCTTCTACCTGTGGGATATATGAGGTTAAAGAACTGCTATGGAAAATATGAGGGAGCTTAGAAAAGTTTGTGGGGAAATGGAATTAAAAGATAATGAAAATTTTCCACAAGCTTTTAGAAGCTGCCCCCTGGTATGTTGAATCCTAACTGTATAACCTTATGTTTGTGTTCTCTTATCTTTTTTTTTTTTTTTTATACAGAATATAGCTTATTTATAGAATCTTACGAATAAAACATTGACATCCACATTAGTTATTATCTTTTCTAATGTCTCATAACACCTGAGTTCTTTAACAAATAAAAATAAAAATACTGTGATGGAATTGCAGAACTGTAAAGAGAAATATGAACAGTAAAGACCTAACCTCTAGCTTTTTCATAAACAAAGACAACTTTTTTAAGTTTTGTTTTTAGAAGATTTTCAGCATATTACCATCTCTTTGAAAGAGGACTTATTAAAAAATAGACTTCAAGATACAAACCTTTTTTTTAACCCAGGGTGAAGGGCCAGCGAGGGTGAGGGGGTAGACCCAAGTTGACACAGGATACCTTTGTGGGCAAAGACAGAGGAAACTTGACTCCCAGGATAGAACCTGTACTCCTACATAGACTTTTCTTGTTAAAGGTAAGAGAAGCTGGTCCATACGGAGAAAAGAACGGTTGATGATGTTAATGTAAGGGGTGGAAAACTCAAAATAATTTGCTACTCCTTAGACTTTTAATATGTACAAATGCTTAAAACAGCAAATTCAACACTTAAAAGTCAAAAAGACGTTACCACATTTTCAACTTAGGAGGCAAATATGTTGCCAAGTGGTAACATACAATCAGTTGAACTATCTGAGTGTCTCCTATCCTCCTAAGCCCCAACTATGGCTGGCCTCTGCACCAATTTATACTTCAAGACAAATAATTCTTTTTAAGGAATGACAGGATCCATTGGTTGGTTGGTTATATGCTGTGAAGTCGGTTCTGACTCCTAGCGACACTGTATAGTGTTTCCGAGGCTGTTAAATCATTACGGGAGCAGAAAGCCTCATCTTTCTCCTGCGGAACAGCTGGTAGTTTAGAACTGCTGACCTTGCGATTCGCAGCCCGATTCATAACCACTACACTACCAGAGCTCCTTGACAGGATCGATAGGGAATGCTCAAATCATTTAAAAACATTCAGTGTGAGTTAAGTAAAGCAAAAATTTCCAAAGTTTTAGTTTTTAGTGTTATTTTCTGCTAGCTCCTGAAA
The DNA here is from genome assembly GCF_000296735.1 of Chrysochloris asiatica. Taxonomy (NCBI): domain Eukaryota; kingdom Metazoa; phylum Chordata; class Mammalia; order Afrosoricida; family Chrysochloridae; genus Chrysochloris; species Chrysochloris asiatica. The sequence goes on from NW_006409075.1 coordinate 127,946, forward strand.
GCATTCTGAGAAAAAGCAAACAGAAAAGACAAAAGAATTGTTTTGAAACACTACCAATAATATAAAAAATTAGATTCTATCATTCAAGGAATTGGTTCTTTGGTAAAAATGTATCACAGTCCTATCAGGTGTCAATCCTGACATTTAATCTAGAATCTTGAGAACTAATGTTTTCCTCCATTTCAGCTCATTCACAAACCCATCAGTCCACAGCAAGGTAAGGGGCAAATTAACTTCGTAAGTGTTGCCAGCAGTTTTCCATCTCATGTTCAAGAACATTTCTGGCTTGAGGGAAGGTCCCCAAGAAAAAGAGAAACAAAAGAAAACAAATAACCCCCCCAAAACAGATGCTTTTAATTAACTGTATAATGAAAAGTTCTTCCGAGTGAGGGCAGAGAAAAACTTGCAGGTGTTGGTAATTAACTAGTCAATGTCAGCCACGCACACAAAGCTTGCTTGCTAACACAACCTCTGGGCTGCAGCTGTGGGCACCACTAAGAAAGGCTTCTGGAGAGACTGATTCCCCAGAGTGGCTGAAGAACATCACATTATCAATATGATAATAATAAAGAAATTCACCTAGTGAACCTGGAGATTAGCTCCCCCTGAAGCCAGAGTTTAAGGAGAAAGCTCCACAGTGCCTGAAGCTGGCCAACAGCTTCATAGACAAGCATCACCATCCATTTTCTGATGTGAGTTAGAGCAATTAATGTTCAATTTAAGAGGATTCAATCATTTTTGGTTTGGGGGTAAGTATTACCCCCTAGACAGTGCAATTGAAAATTCATTTGCTGTGCTGCCATCAGTTAAGACTGCTCTGCAAACATCTGCAGGGCCAGCCCAATTTCTGACCTTAGATCTGAATTTCTAATTACTCACCCTTTACCTGTGTCATTAGAAAAGTGTTGTAAATCTTGCCTGCCCTGATTCCATTTCTGACTACCCTTGTCTAAGTGGAGCAGAAACTGCACTCCAATCCTCAAAATCAACTTGCCACTTTTAGTAGTCGACCAGGGGAAGTCGGGTTGTACCGTCTCCCCTCTAGTACAGACATCTTCAGTGTGCTCAGAATGTGCTTCTAGGAATGCAGCTGCCAAGCTTCTCAGAGGACAAGAGTGGAGAAGGAGAAGTGGAAATCAGAGGAAAATCAGTGGATTTCTTGCAGCTTTCCCTCCCTTCCTCCCCCCATTCTATCCATGTTAATTTTAGAAAAGGAGGTTCAGGCAACTGAACCTACTTGCCAGCTCTGCTGGACCGTCATGCAACACCGAGGACACAAAATCAATATCCAGCATCCATCCCAGTGGAGAGAAATGACCATCACTACAGGGCATACCCAGCCAGTTTTACTTCCCTCCTCATTCAGGGTTAGAGTTGCCTCTCCACTTGCCCACTTGCCCTACTCTCTTGTTTCCAGTTTTACTTTGTTTAGAGAAGTCACAGACTTTGAAAAAATGTGAGGTACCCTAGTCTCTTGTACCTTCTCTGTAAAAACAGGAACACCCATTTAAAAATGGGCCATCTTGAGGACCAGAATGGGATATTTAGATTCCTGGCTGCAAACTACAGATTCTGCGCCTGGTATTTCTAACCAAGTTATGACCACTGGCTATATTTTTGCATGTTTGGTAAAGGGTTCAAAGGGAAAGAGGGCAGAGTAACCAGAGGAAAAAAGTGAGGCTTGTCTTCTAAGCTGAACTCAAGTTCCAGAGTTGTTCTGGGAAAAGAAGGAAAGGATGAGAGGCACTTTCTAGACACTGTATACCCAGGGCAGCTTATTCCTATGACTGAGCAGTTAAAAAACAATGAACGTCTGAATGCAAGGATACAGTCTGTGTCACAGTTTTTAATAAAACTACCTCTTCTGTGGTGCTTCATGGATGCTCAGTCATCAAGCCAGGGATCGAGCAGCCAAGGGTCCCACTTCCAGGCACACTGGCTCTTGGCAGGGCTCTACCCAATCTGGATCTGCCCTGAATACATAGTGAGGAGGAGCAGCATGATTGTGAATCCAGTCAAGAGGCCCAGGTTCTGGATGACAAAGGAGACCAAGACACTGCCCTTCCTCTCATCTTTTTGGCTGACCCCATTCATCTCAGGGAACATATCAGCCAGAGTAATATACAAGAACATTCCTCCAGCCAGTGCAAAGATCCGATTGGCAGAGAAGTAACTACCATCCAGGATCTCAAAGGCCAGGCCCAAGTAACAACAGCAGGCAGAAAGGAAGTTGAAGAAGAGATCTTTCTGGATACTCATCGCAGCATTGAGCAGGATTACAAAGTCTCCCAGTTCATGTGGAAATTCCTCACAGAGGATAGCCACTGAGGTGCTGATACCTTGGAAAATAGACACAGTGAAGGGGAGGCACCAATGGCCAGGCCATCAATGAAATTGTGGAGACCATCGCTCAGGGTGATCGTCCAGGCCAGAGTGCCAATATCAGAGTAGCGGATACCTTTTAGCCAGTAACATGCGCTCTGGAAGCCTGCAGGCCCTGGACAGAGAGTGAGCCCACAATGACCTCATCTGTCACGAGGGTCTTGCCATCCAGCTCGCTGTTCCGGTGTTGAGGAATTATGTGGTCCAGATCCCCATTCTGCAACTTCTCTGTCACACCCTCTTCCTGGTCCTTCTTGGAAGGAAGAGTCTCAGAGGCATAATGACTGTGCCCATGACGGTGCTCATTTTTCTGTTTAAGAGCATCTTCAAGATCTTCTCTGTGAAAAAGAAAAGATAAAAGCCCCCAAACACCACTGCAGACTTCGAGACATAGTAATTTTCTAGACATTCGAAACCAAAAGCCTCAGGGATCAGCTGGAAGAGCACATTAGAGAACAGCGTTCCAATGGACAGGGTGATGAAGTAAGTGAGCATGTGGCTGAAAAACACTTTTTCAGTGCCGGGCAGGACAAGAACTCCCAGGAGAGAGGCCAGGTTATTCAGGGACACACTGAGGAAACCAAAGCCCCACACTTCCAGGGAGCTTGGCTTCCCTTCTTCCCTCTGCTCATTCTCCTCATTTTTCTGGTTCTCAGAGGTGCAGGCTTTGGAATCCAGCTGCTGGAGAATGGTGGGGCAGAACTCCTGGAACTCACTCCTTTCAATCCATGACTAGTTGGTAAGGTTGTGGGCAGCAAAGAGGTTACCAGAACTGAAGCTCCTTGAGAGGTTCCGTCTGAGTGATGTTATCCTGGGCCACTCCCACATCCAGGTCGTTGAGTAGGGCTTTCAGCTGCTGTAGAGTGAGGCTGTCCCCCTCACCATAAGGATGCCTGAGGTCCTGCAGGAAAGAGGCTGGCGTCTCCTCGGCTGAAGTGTGAGCCTCATAGCTTGTTTTCCATAAACCGAGTAGTGTCAGCAGGAAGCAGCCATGGAAGGGTAGGCGCAGCAGCGTCATGGTGAACAAATAAGCCTGAAACTCCAGTGGATGCCACCCGGGCCCTGAGCAAAGCCACCAATATGGCCCTTCAGCGGACAGTAGCCTCACAACCAGTTTAGTCCGTGTGTCTGGGCAGGCAACACAGAGCACCCTCAGCTCTCCTCCCTTTGTGCCAGTGTTCCGTGTCTTTAAGTGAGTATAAAAACTTGGATAGTAGTTGTGAAGTTGAATTATTATGTATATGAAAGTACTTTATAAACTGAGAAAAATTATCTAAATAGTAGGTTATCTTTATTATTGTTTAACAATTGTGATTGTGTTACTTAATTTAAATCTGCTTTTCATTTTAGGTTGTTCCATTGACCTGTCACGTATGGCAAAAATATCAAGGGAATAATAGAACACAAAATCCCAGTACTGATCTGGTCTCTCTGCAGACAACTCAGTGGGGATCTGGAGATGATCAGGTATGTTGTCTGTAGCTGGTAAACTGTCTTTCGTAAGCAGCACATGAAATTCGAATTGTGAAAAAGGCAAAGAGATAAATTACCTAATATTTCATTTTTTGAATAGATCATTGGCAACCCTAATTATATAGAAGAGCAGTTCATTTTATTTACCCCCTTTTTTAGGACCCCTTTTTATTTTCTTCTTTTTAAAAAAAGTTTTATTGTGAATTATGTGATAGTTTACATGGGAGAACTTTAGTTTTACATTCATCCTATTGTATATTGTTTCATTGCCATGGTTACAGACCTCTCCATGCATCACCAACCAATGAAAGGATACATCCTACAAGCCTGCTTCTTCCCCACCCCCCAGTCTTCAGCACACAGGCTTTCTCTCTCCCTGGGTCCAGAGTCCCCAGCTCCCAGCTGCTACATCTCTCCATGTCATCATCTCTGCCTCCATCTCGGGCATCACTGCTTCTTGGATAGGGTCCTGCTCTCTGATCTTTTCCCTTGATGGTTCCAGGGACCTCTGCTCCTAGCCTGCAAAGTTAATCACTCCCCTCCTTGCCACAAATGCCTACTTTTACATTTACAACCCTCACAATCAGTCCTGGTAACAATTATTCACCATTGTATCACAAGAGACCCATCTGCATTTCATGTCATCAACCTTCACCTAGACAGATTGGATACTACGCAGTGGAGATTCTACCTTCCTCTGGATCTAGGCTTCCTCTTGAAAGCTTGTAAGCCAGTCACTTCTTGTCTTTGTAGGCACCCCCCCTTTTTGGATAGCCAATGTTAGGACCCCTTTTTAGCCTTCAAATTATTGTAAGGAGCTTTTGTTTATGTGGATTATACTTATCAAAATTTATCATGGAAGAAATTAAAGCAACTTTTTAAAAAGGCTTAAAATTAATTTTAAAATAACAAACTGATTATGTATTAACATAAATGAATATTTTAAAATACAAAGATGACTTTTTTTATAACCAAAAAAATTTGTTGGGGAGAGTGGCATTGTTTTATGTTTTTGTACATCTTTAAAGAATTCTGGTATAGTGCTATAGGATCAGCACTGAACTGCTAACTGCAAGGTTAGTTCAAACCTACCAGCCTCTCCTTGGAAACCCTGTACAGGGTTGCTGTGAGTCAGAACCGACTTGACAACATTTATAGCAACATCTCTCTAATGTTTGCCTTAATAGAAGAAGCCAGTTAGATTCTCATATCTGCTTCTGCAGTCTGTCAGTTGGGATGTATTGTTTTGACTGAAGTATATCAAGAAAATCTGGCCTCATGTAGGTATACGAAAAGGAGGACCTCATAGATCCCTGAAGGGTACCAGAAAAGACTCAGACAGATCCCTGGACCTGTAAGAATTGTAAGAATCAGTGATCCTAGAACGTGGTCACAAACTTAGAAAAAAACAGAAAATTCTGAGCAGTTAGTGGGGAAAAAAAATCATGTACTTTTGTTAGAGGAAAAAGAGCAGCCTTATATAGGTTATATTTTTCAAATTGATTATCTGCTAACTTAGTTATCAGGTTTCTTCTAGCACTATGAGTTTTCCCTAAACTGCAGGTATTATCCATTTGATGTAAGATACAGAGAAAGGGAGATATGTTCTTACTGAGGGAAAGGGATCCTTGATCAGAAAAAAAGCATAGTACTTTGGGGCATTTAAATACTCTGGGACATAAATAGTTTACTAATCTCTTAGCGCATTTGTATGGTAGAACACAGTCCAAAAATGGCTGTGTTCTGTTTATGCTGATAGATCCTATACTTCTTTATTTCTGAGGAACTTTATGTCAGAATAGTTGGAACATTATGCCGTTTACCCCTCCTTTCTCCTTTTGTTTATTTTGCTCTCTAGTCATCCTTGTTGTCATCTGAATTACCTCTCTCTCTATTCATTGAAAATATAGTGCCTGCCCACATGGCCTTATTATGGTCTTTCACTTCTGCTTATAGAATCTTACATCTCACAGCTGAAGCTCTTGATCTTTGATTTAACTTCCAGTGATCTTTTCCTCCAACCCCTTCTCAATCCCCTGTCTCATGGGCATAGCCTACACTTGTCATTATGAGTAATCCTTCTTGCTTCTTCTTCTGCTACTAATTATTTTACTTCCTACTTACTGCCTGTTAACAGTGACATTTTCAAGGGCTCCCTACATTTTCCCCTCCATTTCTTGATATTCAACCCTAATTTTAAGCACAGTAAAATTCACCTTTTTAGTGAATAACTTCACCTTTATGCCATCATGAAACCACCACCATATTCAAGACATAGAACACTGCCATCACCCCAAAAAAGTTTCCTCATGATCCTTTGTAATTTGTTACCTCCCCCACTCCTAGTCCCTTGACAATCTGGTGTCTGTTGCTTTAAATTTGTATCAGAAATACACAGTATATTGACTTAAAAGTCTGGTTTGTTTTTCTTTTTCCAGTTGAGGTTCATCCAGGTTGTTACATGTATCAAATAGTTGATTCCTTGTACATTTTATTGCTGTGTTTTATTCCACTGTGTACCCATGATGTGACACTTTAGGATATTAGGATAAGCACTGGACTGTTCACTGCAGCACTGGAAGTTCAAATTCACCAGCTTCTTCTCGGAAACCCTATAAAGGGTCACTATGACTCGAACCCAACTCAACGGCACTTACCAACAGCAACAGCTCTCTTATTCAGTTTCACTGACTGCCTCTTGGTCTGTGTACAGGTTCTTTGTGAGCACAATGAATTGTTCTGGAATTCCTCTTTTTCCCAATGTTAATTCATGTTTTGTTATAATACACACAATCAAATGCCTTTGCATAGTCGATAAAAAATAGGCAAACATCTTTCTGGTATTCTCTGCTTTCAGCCA
>NW_006409075.1:138251-144616 GCF_000296735.1 Chrysochloris asiatica
TGGACTAGAAAGCAATAGATTTTTTGCTTCTGCCACAAATTCTCCCAGCTGTGAGCCTTCCAACCTTCTAAGTATTCCTGTACACGTGGTTCAGAGTTCTGGGACCATCCCCTGAACCTGCTTGGTCAGGTATTCTGTGTTGTTGTTGGCGAGCTCTCTGCTATACATCCACCTGATCCACCATCTTGTTTGTTCTCTCCAGGTACATCTTCTTTTGATGCTTTTTGTATCATTCACTATTTTGCTCATAGAATCCTTTAATATTGCAACTCGAGGATTGAATTTTTACTTTAGTTCTTTAGAAATGCCAAGTGTGTTCTTCCATTTTATGTTCTGACTCCAGAAGTTAGTTTCTAACTTGGACTTAGAAAAAGCTACCAGAACTAGTAAATGGGATTAACTAGGTATAGGATTTAAGGTTACTGTTTTAAAAATCAGCTATTTCTACATACTTGAAATGAATACTAGAAAATTGAAAAGGAAAAAAAAAAAAGCCTGCAATTCCAAGAAAACGTGTAAGATGATTGTCGTAGTTGAGTCAGTTTCGAGTTAAAAGCAACTCTGTAGAAGGTTTCTGAGGAGCAGTTGGTGGGTTTGAACTGCTGACCGGTGGTTAGCAGTCCGTTGGTTATCCTACATCGAGTGCCATTCCAGAACTTCATATGTAAGATTAGTACAATAAAAACAGTATTTTTTTAAATGAAGAAATGAAAGACTTAATATGTTAAGAGAAATGTAACATTTGGGGAGGAGAAGGCTGAGCTCTTGTGTCAGCCTTCATAGATATAAAAAAGTGTCATTTTTTCAGTCTTGTTGGTGTCATGGTTTGTTTTTTTGTTTTTGCTTGTGTGCGTGTTGTGTGATTTTAATTGATAATTTTGTTGTTTAACATAACTCCTAAGCATAGTACTGAAATATTGTCTAGTGTTCCTAGAAGGACCTACTGGCACCATAAAAGAAGAGCCAGGAGTGGAGTGTCTCCTTTGGGCCTGGAGTCCCTGCCCTGTGAACCTCCTAGATCCAGGGAAAGACTGATGCTAAAGGCACATAGAGCAAGTAATGCTGAGCTTATAGATGTATAAAAAGACAAGGACCTTTCTCCAGACTTCTAGCTTGGTAGCATAGTGGAATATAAATTTGGCTGCTAACTGCAAGGTCAGCAGTTCAAATCCATCAGCCACTCTACATGAGAAAGATGAGACTTTCTGCTCCCATAAAGATTTACAGCCTCAGAAACTCTATACATTATCAGTAACCAAAAGGTGGAAACAACGAAAATGTTTATCAGTAGGTGAATAGTAAATGTGGCCTATCTATTCAATAGAATATTTTTGAGTCACAAAGAGAATTGTACTTCTGATACACACTGAGACATGGATGAACCTTGAAAACATTATGTAAATGAAATAAATCAGCCACAAAAAGATATTTACCTATATGAAATATCTAGAGTAGACAAATGTAGAGAGAAAAGTAGGTTAATGGTTATCTGGAATGGGGAAGAAGAAAGGTAGAATGGGCAGTTATTGCTTAATCGATAATGAGTTTCGGTTTGGTTGATAACTATGTTTGGGGGTAGTGAAATAATGTTGGAAATAATAGTGATGGTTGTATGACATTTTGAGTATAATAATGTCAGTGAACAGTACACTTAACATAGTTTAAATAGCAATTTTTGGTTATGTATTTTGCCACAATACAGTTAAATATATGTATGTGTGTGTATATATGTATATATGTACAGAGAAAAAGAATGTTGAACAGAGGTTTATTTTATGATGAGAGTTTAAAAGCATTTGTGTGCATGTGGATGGGAATAATCCAGTAGAGAAGAGAAATAAATAAAAGAACAAGGGAAATTGCATATACCAAGATAATTATTAGAAAAGAAAAATAGCTTGAGATGAGACAGACTTCAATAAGTAACAGACTTAAAAGTGACGAGATGCAAATCTGGGTAGATAATGGGATTGTAGATAATGGCGTTATTGAGTTTTACTGTATACTTCTTGAAGTAGATAAGGTCATAATTTGAAAACAAAGTAGAGTTTGGCAGTTTTGAGGAGAAACGGTATGAAGTAGTCATTTCAGAGAATCAACTCAACAGGAAAATGTAGTTAGATTTCTAAGCAGTGCTTGAGGTTTATATCATCAGTTTAAAGGAAAACCTGTCAGTTGGTTGTGTGATTTCTCCATCAATGTGCTGCTGTTAGACTTCTGAGAAGGAAAAGATTGGAGTTTCCTGGGCAAATAGGATAGTGGGAGAAAAAGGTAAGAAAATTAACGGTGTTTGTAAGACAGTGATTTTAATGTTAACTATAAGCATTTATAGGGCTGAAGAAGAAAACTCATAAGTAAATAATGATGAAAAGTGTAAACATGATAAAGTGTAAGAATACATGAGGTTAAAGAATTATTGCAACCCCCTTCCAAGACTGAAACTCAAAGGGAACACACGAGCAGACATGTAAGCTTGCTGGCGACCTCACTGATCTACTTGTGAGTGAAAGTCGAGGAAATGTAGCAATGAATATATGGGCTGAGTTTGACCACATTCCATAGACTCCTGTTGACCTGGAGATGAGAAAGAGAAGAGGAAGAGATGATAGGTCCAAAGTGTGGTGAAACCTGGGGACTCCTGAGCCCATGGACAAGGACCTACCAATGGGGGCTAGAGCTGAGAGTGAAGTGTCCAGGTGATATGAAGTTACGGGAGATGCATAAGAATTCCTAAACTTGCAGGTAGTACTCATTTGACCTAGCTTCGATGGCTTAATGATCAGAACTCTAGTAGAGGAAGGTAAAGAAATTTGATAAAGGAAACAAGTATAAATTGCTACAGTTTGATGAACATGACCTATACTAAATGGATATAGTAGCTCAAAATAACCAGCTGAGAGGGAAGGAGTCTTCAAATCAAGGATCAAACATATCCCCTCTGTATACAGGATTGATGGGGATGGGCAACTTAGACATTAGCTACCTAAAATGGGAAAGTGGGGGGAGGGCTATAAAGGAAGTGACTGGCTTACAAGTTTTCATGAGGGAGTTTAGTTTCAGGGTATGTGGGGGAAGGTAGAATCTCCACAGAATAGTTTTCATCTTGTCTGGACAGATCTGGTGAAAGGAAATGAGGATAAAATTCTTATGATTCAATAGTGTTGTTATCATGACTAATTATGATTGTCACAACTGTAAAGGTAGAAGTTTTAATTGGAGGAGTAGTTAATCTTATTTAATGATTATCTATTCCTGTGTTTTTGTACATCAAAAAAATAAAGAACAAAAAAATGAAAAACCAAACCAGAGGGAATAGAAGCAAATAATATTGAATCATGATGCATGGAGGGGATTGTAATCATTGCAGTGATACGAAATACGATAGGCTGAATACAAAACCTATGTTTTACCATGTAAACTCAATTCACAACAAAAGCTTTAAAAAAAAAAAAAAGACAAACACAAAAAAGCTTGAGATCAGAAATTAGACTTTTCACTTCTTCCTCTGTGTGTAAAGAAAATGCTGTCTGGTTCCACTGCCCTGCCCGGGTGCGCTGTGCTGGTCCCAACTGGACTCTAGGTACTTGTAATTGACCATGTTTTCTCACTTATGGAGAAATCACATCTTTGTGGCTGTAAGTATGAGTCTTGTAATGAGTGATTTGAAGGTGGTGGGACTGCACTTTTTTGAGACCCATGCACGGCACCTAGTTTAGCTGAACCAAGGGTCTGCTCTGCTAGCCTGACTGATTTTAATTGCTCTCTGTTCCTGCTAGGCATGTAACCAGCAGAGTGATCCTGGTGACCAAAATGACCAACCAGCAACTTACCACTGATTTGTTCAAATGGTCTAACTGCTTTGAATGTGTAGATCTTGCCTCAGAAGGTAGCATTTTGTGGGTCTTGTGAATGACTTAAGGAGCCATAGTGATGCAGTAGTTAAGCATTGGATTGCTAAGAATTTGGTGGTTTGAACTCACCAGCCGCTCCATGAGAGAAAGATGAGGTATTGTGCTGCCGTCAAGACTTATAGCAGAAAATTCACAACTTCATATGCAAAGGCAGGAGTTTTACAAAATATTTTAAAATATTTTTTGATTATAGAAGGGATATGAAATTATGATTATAACTTGAAAAATATGAGGGGTTTTCAAAAGATTCATGGAAAAATGGAATTAAAAGATTATGGATTTTTTCCATACATTTTTTTAAAGCCCCCTTATATAGAAAGAAGAAAAAAAGAAAATAAATTATTAATAATTCCTACCTTAGTGATAACCTCTATTAACATAAATGTTTTTTCTTCCAGTTACATAATTCCTTCCAATCTTTTTTCTTTGTCTAGCTAGAAGGCATGCTGTATATATCTTTGGTTCCTGCTTTTTTCCTTGACATCATATGGTAAACATTTTCCCACATCACTTAATATTCTTTTAAAAAATATGTTTAGTAATGTCTGCCTAAAATTCCATCTTAATGATGCACTATCATTATGTAACTACTTTTCTAATATCACACATTTAAGCTGCTTTCAACTTTTGTAGATATAAATATCTTGAGGAAAAAAGGGAGACAAGCAGTCATATGCACCTCCAGATCAAAGTATGAAACACCACTCATGAAGTGTCCATGTCAAAAAAGTAAACCTGAATATGATCAAGCTTCTAGACCCCTAACTTTCAATTAATAGGAGATAGGAGGATAGATGAACATGTTAAAGATACTCTGTGGTTGCAGTCATCAAAATGCATATTCTTTGAAATTCTGTAGGGCAAATGAACCAGTTGTGGAGCAGATAATTGCTAGGGAGAGATTAAGGGGCCTGTAGTAAAAAGAGGTTTAACCAATTATAATGCATGAATGATAAACCCATTGCAGTGGAGTCAGTTTCATCTCAGTAAATTGTAGGACAGAGTAGAACTGCCCCATAGGGTTTCCAAGACTTTATGGGACTAGACTGACACATCTTTTTCCCCTGGAGCAACTGATGGATTTGAAGCACTTAATCGTTGTGCTACCAGGGCGCCTTGTATGAATGATATTTCGGTCCAAATTCAAGCTGTTGTTGTTGTAATGTGCCGTGGAGTCGGTTCCGACTCATAGCGACCCTGTACAGGGTTTCCAAGGCTGTAAAGCTTTACGGGAGCAGAAAGCCTCATCTTTCTCCCATGGAACAGCTGGTAGTTCCGAACTGCTGCCCCTGAGGTTCACAGCCCGATTCGTAACCACTACGCTACCAGAGCTCCTAAAAACAGCAAATTAGAGATTTTTTTTTCAGAAATGATAATGTATTATGACTATATGTTTTACAAGATGATTCCCCAAATTTTTTCTTTTGCATTACAAATATTTTATCTAAATGCAAAAACAAAAATAAAGAGAATTATTGCAGTTAAGGTCTCAGAATAAGTAATCTGTGGAAGTCAGAGGATGAGCAGGAGGGCAAATGGCTTGTTTGTGTCAGTACACTAATTCCTTGCTTACTGATATGTTAGGTTCCAAAGATCTGGACTTTATGTTAAAATTGACATTATGCAAAAATAAAGGATGACAGCATCATTACAGATCTTTGTACATTTTATTGTAATATTTGGCTTTATCTTCTCTAGCTGATCTTTGAAATTTTCTGTTCAGCTCTTGGACCTCCTCATTTCTTCTATTTACTTTAGCATCTCTATGCTGGAGAGCAAGTTTCAGTGTCTCTTCTTACATCCACTTTGACCTTTTCCTTCTTTCTTGTCTTCTCAGTGAGGTTTTGCATTCTTCCTGTATGATATTCTTGATGTCATCTCACATCTTTTCTGGTCTTCGGTTTTTAGTGTTTAATATATCAAATCTGTTCTTCAGATGATCTCTAAATTCATGTGGGATATATTCAAGGTCATATTTTGATTCTCGTGGACTTGTTTTCATTTTCTTCAGCTTCAGTTTGAATTTTCCTATGAGTAATTGATGGTCTGTTCCACAGTCTGCCCCTGGCCTTGTTTTGATTGATGATATGGAGCTTTTCCATCGTTTTTTTTCTGCAGATGTAGTCAATTTGATTTTTAGGTATTCCATCTGGCGAGGCCCATGTGTACAGTCGTCTGTTATGCTGTCTAAAGAAGGTATTTGAAATGAACAAATCATTGATTTTGCAGAATTCTATCATGTGCTCTCCAGCATCAGTTCTATCACCAAGGCCATATTTTCCAACTACTGATCTTTGCTCCCAACCTTTGCATTCAAATCACCAGTAATGACCAATACATCTTGATTGCATGTTTGCTCAATTTCAGATTGAAGAAGTTGGTAGAATTCTTCTATTTCATCCTCACTGGCGTTAGTGGTTGGTGCATAAGTTTGAATAATAGTGGTATTAACTG
>NW_006409075.1:145386-146465 GCF_000296735.1 Chrysochloris asiatica
ATAGCCAGAGTGCTTCTTGGAGACCAAGGTGGCCAAACTTCGTCTCTCATACTTCGGACATATTGTCAGGAGGGACCAGTTGCTGGAGAAGGATATCATATTTGGTAAGGTGGAGGGTCAGAGAAAAAGAGGAAGATCCCGAACAAGATGGATTGGCCAAGTGGCAGCATCAGTGGACTCAAGTATGGCAACAGTAGTGAGGTTGGCCCAGGATCGGGCAGTGTTTCGTTCTGCTGTGCATAAGGTCGCTATGGGACGGTACCGACTCGATGGCAACTAACAACAACAACAACAACAACATTATTATATAACCTCCAAATGGCATCATTACACTGCTAAATTTTATTATTACATTATATAACTGCCAAACCATTGATAGTCACGGCCCAGACAAGTTGACACATGACTGTATCCTTAACAGCCAGTGTTACTCTCACTTTACATCTTCATCTTCACTACTATTGTAAATGCAAAATGTCAGTGTTTTGGGTTAGGTTCTCTAGCATAGGAAAGCCAGTGAAGCTTACATATGAGGGGGCTTCAAAAAGTTCATGATAAAATTCCACTATCTTTTAATTCCATTCCCCCACTGTGTCCGAATGCTCCTTAGAAGACAAGATGGCTCTAATACTTCAGGAGGGACCAGTCCCTGGGGATGGACATCATGCTTGGTAAAGTGGAGGGCCAGTAAAAAAGAAAGAGAAACCCTGAATGAGATGGATTCACACAGTGGCAGCAGCAGTGGGCTCAAGCATAGCAATGATTGTGAAGATGATGTAAGAGTGGGCAGTGTTTCGTTCTGTTGTGCATAAGGGTCAGAACTGACTTGACAGCACCTAACAACAACAGTGATATACATACATACATACATACATGTGTGTATGTGTATATATATACGTCTTTTGGTATGGGCACTCTAAGATCAGCACTGGACTATGAACAGTTGGCAGTTCAGTTCCACCAGTTGCTCCTCAGAGGCTCTTACAGTGTCTCTATGAGTTGGAACCGACTTAATGATACCTAACAACAATAATAGTGCACACACATACATACATACTCACATATATGTGTGTGTGTGT
>NW_006409075.1:149568-164184 GCF_000296735.1 Chrysochloris asiatica
TTCCATTTCATTTTTGACAACTTCAAATTTTCCCAGATTCATACTTCGTACATTCTATGTTCCAATTTTCAATAGATGTTTATAGCTGTTTCTCTTCATTTTAAGTTGTTGCCCATCAGCAAATGCAGGTTCTGTGTGCTTTTCTTCCCCGAGCTTAATTCTATTCATGTCATTATGGTCAACTTTTTGGCATTTTTTCCCCCCAGTTGCATTCTGAGTGCCTTCCCACCTTCCAGTCCTGTATCTGATATAGATATAGATAGATAGATAGATAGATAGATAGATAGATAGATAGATAGATAGATAGATAGATAGATAGAGAATGTGATTTATCTCAAAGAAATGGCTCTCACAGTTGTAGAGGCTAAGTTTCCAAGTCCATGGGTCAGATGTCAGGCAGTAGCTTTTTCCTGACTTAAATTGCAGAGGTTGAGGAACCCAAGATCAGGTTAGACAGTAGGCTGCTACCTGTAGAAATGAACTGATCCAGAGTCACCTGGCAAGATGGCAGACTGCTGACTCACAGGCTGCAGAGACTAATGACTCCCAAGATCAGCTGCCAATCTCTTAGGATGCTGGCCCAAGTCCAAAGAACCAGAGGTCGCTGGTGAGCCTGATGCAGGATCCAGATCCAGCAAAAAGCAAGCAAGCTTTGCCAGAGTATCTACATATATTGGAAGCAAGCCATACTCTCAAGGAAAATATTGAAGTATTACAACTCCCCTTACGATTGATTGGTTGTTCTTAGCCGATCTTATCATGGAGGTAATTACATTATTGCAAATCTCATGATGGGAATGACTACATCATAACTTGGAAACCACTGAGAATCACAGCTAGCCCCATTGACATACAACCTTACCCATTGGAGTCAGATAACGAGTAGTCTGTTAGTGGAGAATAGATGTAGTGAGGGATCAACTACAAGATCTAGGCTGAAAACAACCATGGATCAAAGGGCTGATTTTCAAAATTACTGGAATTATATATTGTAAGAAACCTGGAAAGAACAGGTTTACTTTTTATGCATATGCTACTTGAGTGCACATTTTATTTGATTATTTTTAAGCTTTCTTATTATGAATTGGGTGAAGGTTTACAGAGTTCTTTTTCAGTTTTCCACTCAGCAGTTTATACACATTTTGTCTCATCTCATTGATTGCAGTCCCCACAATGAAACATCACTAACCTCACTCCATTCTGTGTTTTCTTTGTGCATTGCTCCTTTCCTAACCCTTGTGAACCTTGGGCAAATGTTGCCCTCTTGATCTCAAAGGATTAATGATTCTAAGGTGTGCATACTTGCTTAGTGTCATTGTGCCCTTTATAGGCCTAAAATATAGCTGAAAATTGAACCATGGGGTGAATTCATTTCCAGACCTAAAGGGTGACTCGGTCATAGTCTTGGTGGTTAAACCAATCAGTGTTTTACAGATAAATCTGATCTTTTTATGATTTTGAGTTTTGTTCCACATTTTTCTCCCATTCTATCTTCGACCTTCTAATGTGATCCCTTTTACAACAGTTGAGAGTAATAACAGGGCATAATCCAGTTCTTTTGGTCTCCGGGTCCTAGAAACTGAGGTTCAGGTGGTCCATTGGCTATTGGACTGATTTTTCCCATGTGTCTTCAATTTTCATCACTCTTCTTTCTTCTGAACAGGCAGAGACCATGCATAAGCTTTTAAGGCCCCAGTCACTACTCACCAAAGTAGGATGTGTAGAACATTATCTTTATGAACTGTATTATGCCAGTTGACCTTGGTGTCCCCTGAGACTAAAATCCTGAACTCCCAGATCCAGCAGCTCATTCCCTCAGGTGTTGGATTATGTCTATGAAGTTTTCATAACTTTGCCTCCTGTATGCTCTACCACATTCATGGATGTTTATTATCAGCCAATATAAATACCTATGTTCAAGTATACTTTTTCAAACTTATTACATATTTGTGGGTATATTCCTACTCTCTGAATGGACATTTTAGTCTAAATATTTATTGGTATGATTACTCAGTTAATGATTTAGCATGTTTCTCTTCAAAATTATTGTTCTAGAAAATGGAATCTTGGCATTGCCTTCCTCAAGAAACGGACTTTTCCCAGACCTTGGATACATCCCAGGCCAGGTTTAATGTGAGAGAGGAAGGGGCTGAAGTAACAGACTTCCCCTCTATGGAGGAAGGTGTATTGACCCAATCAGAAAATCAAATGAAGGAACACAACAGAGATACCTCATGTTCTCCATTGATAGGTAACTCCTCTTTGTTTTTAACTAGTAGTGATACCTCACATTTGTAAAACACTTTTGGGAGACACTTTAGCTCCTATAGGGTTGAGGAGCTCTGTAGAGCCATAGTCAAAGGTAGTAACCTATTTCTGGTTTTCTGCATGCGCCAGCTCATCTAGTTAAGTGTACAGGTACCCCTTGTTTTATTACATCCTGTTGCTGTTAGAAAGGAGAAAGTAGTGAGTGTGTGTGCCTCACCAGTCCTAGATTTGTTGAGATCTTGGGGTGTATGAAAGGGCTTCAAAAAGTTAGTGGAAAAATGGAATTAAAAGATAATAGAATTTTTCCATGACATTTTTCTAGTTTCTTCCAGCAAGTGAGACTTCACAATCCCTAAAAAAACCCCAAACAAATAAAAACTAAAAATTCTTGTTTATAAGATTTGATTCTTAGAATTAATTAAGGCCTATGTTACTGAGGTGCTATGGATCAGCAGGACTGCAAACCATAGGGTTGGCAGTTCAAACCCACCAACTGCTCCTCGAAAACCCTATACAGGGTCACTAACAGTCTGAACTGACTCAATGGCCCTTAACAGCAACAACAGTGTTATTATCTTCAGCTTCAGGTTCAAATATTAGATAGAGAGGTTAAGTAATATATCTGAGGTATATTATATATATTTCTGTATATATGTTACATCAGTTACTTTTGGGGAGCTTCTTGATTAATGCTAGAAGTAAATACATAGGACTACTATTAAGGTCTGCAGTTCGAAACTACCAGCCACTCCGCGGGAGAAAGATGAGGCTTTCTACTCCCGTAAGGATTTACACCCTCGGAAACCCTGTACAGGGTCGCTATGGGTCGGAACCGACTCGACGGCACTTAACAAACAAACAAAAAACTATTTTAATAACAAACTAGCTAAATGTCCTTGCTGGATAATGAGCATTTTATGTAATTATGTGTTTATTCAATTTTTTAAAATGTTGTTCTAGAATTGTCCATTGCTATCTTTATCCTTATTATTACCTGAAGTACTAAAATTTTGCTGTGGGTTATAATGTCTGATTAATGTTATTATTGAATAGTTTGTATAGAAGAACCTTTCCTCTTAGAGATTCTAAGAACACCTTTATTGGTATTTTAAATTTAAAATTATCTTGATAAACATTTTTAGGTTTATGTCTTTTAAAAGATAGAATAAACTAAAAACTAGATTTCAGAAGTAATTATCAAGTCATTTCATTCCAATGAAACGTATAAACTTTTAACTTTGAATTTTACCTCCTTAGTATCCTGATACACATGATATGCAGGATCATTGATTAGTGGAAGTGCTTTAAAGTAAGGGACGTTCTGATTGGTTATTAGCACTAGCCTTTTTAGGGGACTCCTGGTGTGGTGCTGTAGCATCAGCGCTGGACTGCAAACAACTGGGTCGGCAGTTCAAACCCACTAGCTGCTCCTCAGAAACACTATACAGAGTTGCTATAAATCGGAATCGACTTGACGGCACTTAACAACAGGATTCTACCATGAGAATAGTCTTGTTCAAGTTTTGTAGGGAAGTTTAAATACAACTTAACTTGTTTTTGTTTGTTTTCAAACTTCAGGTAATGCTATTCAAGTCAAATTATTAGTGCCAATCTCTTCTATGACATGGATTGTTAAAGTCAGTTTCAGTTCGACATTTTAAGAAAAGTATTGACAAAATTAGAGTGCCCTTGTGGGAGGCGATAACATGATAATAGGTAAAAGAGTAGGAACGCATCCTTTGAGAAGATTGCTATTCTCAAATATTTGAAGGGCTGTTTGAACCACAAGGCTGGCGGTTCAAACTCACCAGCTGTTCCTTGGAAACCTTTTAAAGTTGGAACTAACTAGATGGCACTTAACAACAACAGCACTGCTAAAGAGAAAAAAAAATACATTTCCTTCCATTCTTGTATTTAACAAATACCTAAGTGCCTATTGTGTGTTTGGAGTCTTAGTGTAATGCTATAGGGTCAACACTGGACTGCAAATCACATGGTTGGTGGTTCAAACTCACCAGCTGCTCCTCAAAAACCCTATACAAGATCACTGTGAGTCAGAATGACTCAATGGCACTTAACAACAACAACAACATTGTGTGTGTGTGGAGCCCTGGTGTGGCGCTGATCGATAAGCACTGGACTGCTAATCACAAGATTGGTGGTTCAAACTCACCAGCCACTCTTTGGAAACCCTAGGGTGGCTATGAGTTGGAACTGACTTGATGACATTTACAGCATTGTATATTTGATCTGGGGATGTATAAATGAAAGCTGTTCCTACTTCTCTGTCCATTAAACAGAAAATAACAGTGGAATGGTTTTTATAATGTTGTAGAACAAGAATTAAAAACCTAGAAAGTGTGGCCTGTGGCCTGATTTTGCACTATAAGCTAATAATGATTATAAAAACAGACAACAATAAAAATTACAGACCATATGTAATCAACAAAGCTTAAAATATCTAAATTATCTGGTTCTTTACAGAAGAAATTTACAAACTGTGCTCTAGAAGTTAAGATTGGAATACAAGAGTTATAGGGGGAAGGCTGATATCAACTTGTTATAAGACAACTTTCTAGTAAATGTATTTAGTAGTAGTGAAGACTACTACTAAATAAAAACAGCATTATGTCACAGAAAATGTTCAAGCAACATTCTGTAAGAGATGTTAAAGAAAGGATTTCAGTGCTTTGTAGTTTCTTACATGATATAATTTCTAATATAAAATTTTATGACTGCAGCTTGCCATTTATTATAGAGTAAGTAGATTATAGAGTAAGTAGGAGTCCTAGTGTGGCGCTGTGGGTTAATGTGCTTGACTGCAAAGCCGTTTGAACTGCAAGGTTGGCGGTTCAAGCTCACCAGCTGCTCCTTTGAAACCCTCTACAGGGTCGCTATGGGTTGGCATCAACTCAATGGGCACTTAACAAGAAGAAGAAGTAGATCTAATGGCCAGAGAGTCTATCATTACTGTTTTGTTAAACATATTTTTGTTGTAGTCTAGACCAATGGCAAATGTTATTGATGATAATTGGTGCCAAATGAGATGATGTTGTTGTTGTTGTGTGCCATGGAGTCAGTTCCGACTCATAGTGACCCTGCACAGAGTTTCCGAGGCTGTAAATCTTTACAGGAGCAGAAAGTCTAATCTTTCTCCTGCGGAACAGCTGGTGGTTTCAAACTGCTGACCTTGCGGTTTGCAATCCAGTTTGTAACCACTACGCTACCAGAGCACCTTGCTAAAAGCATTATCAGTAAGATATAGCTCTTTACACTCTCACAGTGTGTCCACGCATGAGCACACACACGCTTGAGAAACACGTTTTTCATTTTTAAGCTGCTTGATTAGTAAACCCATTTTCCAGTTTACTTGGCATAAGTCCCCCACCTGCACCCTGAAATATTTTTAAATATTTAAGGAGCTGCTTCTTAATTCTTATTATGCCTTAGTGGTGGTGGTTATGTGCTATGGAATTGGTTCTTACTCATAGCGACCCTGGATTGGGTTTCTGAGGCTGTTCATCTTAATGGGATCAGGGAGCCTCATCTTCCCCCCGCCCCCCCCCCCCCCCCCCCCCCCAGCAGAGTGCCTGGTATATATGAACTGCTGACCTTGCAGTTCACAGCCCAATTCGTAACCACTACGCTACCAGAGCTCCGTAATAAATAGTGTAAGTCTGCTCTAGTGGATTTGGAAACTTTGTAATAAAAACCTTCATGATTCCTAGAGGGGTGAAGGAGTTGTTGTTTTTTTTTTTTAATGAAGGTTTAAGACTGGTTTTCTAAGCCACACCAAAAAGGAACCTTATCAGTTGGGTTTTGGTGGTACAGGTTATTGATTTAAATTAGCGTCTCATTTTTAACTGATCCATTTGGTTAATCTAATTTGAATGAAAAGTACGCTGGTTACATTGGTAGGCTCTGAGGCTGCAACTGTAAAGGAAGCTGCCGTGGTGCTGATGGTCTAGGTGGAGAGCAGACAGGTGAATTATGATAGGAAAGGTGCAGCGTATGTGAGTGTTAAGTATGCTTCGGTACACCAAGTGAAGGGCAGGTGAGCCCTACGAACCTTCAGTTTGCAGTGCTTTCTCAGAGAAGAGTGGGAAGAGAGTGGCAGCTTCAGTTTGCACATTAAAGTACAGTCATTCTGAACTTAAACTATACTGCAGTAGTAAATATTCATATTGCAAAAGCAGTTTCTGTTCTGTAAAACATCACCTGTCATGTGAAATTAATTAGAATGTTGTTGACTTTACAGTTTTATTTCTAGTAACGTTTGTTTTATAGTTGAATCCATGCTATAAGGAATCAGGAATTTTTACATAGTTTATATGTATTTAAGAACAATGAGAATTGTTTAAGTCAACGTTCCAGAATCCATAAGAATTTTTTCCCCTTTAAAAAGCAATTCTAAAATCTTCAGCTGTTGTTGTTGTTAAGTGCCATTGAATTGGTTCTGACATAGTGACCCTGTGTAGGGTTTCCAAGGAGCAGCTGGTGAGCTAGAACTGCCGACCTTGCAGTTCAAACGGCTTTGCAGTCTGGCGCATTAACCCACAGCGCCACACCAGGACTCCACATATAGGTTTTGGAAAACTTTTGTGTACCCTCATGAGAGAATGAGAGTAAATAAGACAAACGGCAGTTTAATATTAAATGTAATCTTAGTGATTAAGACGCTAAAGATCCCCCCTCAGAGTGTCTTACTGGGCCACACTTTGGTATAAGAAGTATGGTCTCTTTATATCACTTAAGATGGAAAGAAACAGTCATAATGACTAAGAGCTAAAAATCAGAGGGTTTAGGTTCAAATCTCACCCTGGCACTTAATAATTATTTGAATTGTGGGCAACTTATGTAATGTCTAATTTTAGTAATTCAGTTTCCTCATCTGTTAAGTAGGTTTATTCTCTATCCTTCATAACTGTTATGAACATTAAAGGTAATATTGTAGGTCAAGTTCCTGGACTTGGCAGGCATTCAATAAATGGTAGTCAACGCTGCTGTAATTGTTACATTAGTCCAGTGCTTATGGAAACTTCCAGAGGGCAGCATAGTTAGGTTCTTTAAAATATTACATGAATACATTAGACCATTAATTTTCAGTATTAAACTATCACTATTATATTTGAAACTTTTCAGTCATACAGGACAGCTTTGCTTCTCCTGATTTGCCTTTGTTGACTTGCATGACCCGAGATCAAGAGTTTGGATCTGATTTCTTATTTCAACAAAGTGAACTAGAGTTTGCACCTCTGAGGTAAAATGATTTAATTTTTGTTTGCACATAACCTTTCTACTCTGCCTTTTCTTGTTCTAAATTGTTACTAATGTTATTAACTTCAGGCTAATATGGGATGTTGGAATGAGGGTTAGATTTTCTCAGCAGTCACTTTGAACTTAACTAAGGTCTTAAAATAAGACATGATACATGTTAATGTGCCACAGTAACATATGTGTAGAAATCATGTAAGTGACTGTATTATTTTGAAATCAAAGTAATTTCCTTTAGAATATTTGTAATGGGAGACAAAAATGGAATTCGTGAATTTTGGGGATTATGTAAGAATATATGTTTTCCTCTTTTAGAACTGGAATAAAAGCAAAACTCCTAAAAAAAAACTTAAATGAAAAACTATAGAAAATAAAAAGTTTTAATGCCTACCCTTTTTGCTGTATATTACTTTATAGTCAGTTTTATGAAGTGCTCTGTAGATATTAGACAAACAATTAAAGTTACTAATGTAAATGAATATTAAATCATGTCAGTGATAAACTAAACATTTTATATAATAAAGTTAGAAAGGCTGTTTTGCAGCTCTTATATAAAGAATTATTTATTTGGCAATATGAAAATAAGATTCAGATTCTCTATTACTAAGGCTAAATCTGAGAAAATATCTGGGTCAGAGGGTGGCAGTTCACCCCTGACTATTAAAAAAAAAAAAAAATTGTTCAGTCATTTGCCATCTTAATGGAATTTGAAACTTGAATAAAGCTTTGTTTTTCAATATACTTTTCTTCATATGATCTTGATTTCACTGACAATTAATTTGTATTTGTCATAATAGTCCATAAAAATTAAATGTTTTGAATGTGTTATTTATTTACTTCTAACTGTATTTTTCAGGGGAGTTCCTGATAGGTCTGAAGACAGTGAATGGTTTTCCCGACCATCGGAAGTTAGTGAAGCTTTGTTCCAGGCAACTTCAGAAGTAGCTTCCGATGTGGTTAACAGCTGCGTGAGTGTATCTCAGCACCCACTCATAGGTAGTACAGGTGTAGAGTCTCAGAAATCTCTTTTACTTCCTGAACAAGAGAATAATGAAACCATTTCTTCTGATAGAGTTGATGAACTTCAAGCTCCCAAAGACTCTGATAAGTATGATGTTCTTTGTTCTTATATGTCACTGAAGACACAAGACATTGCTCAGCAGCCAGAAACCAGTTTAGCTGGTAAAGGTCAGGTTTCTTCCTCAAGTTTGTCTGACATAAGTGATGAAAACATAACTACCAAAGGAAGTGATAGCTTTGATGCTTCTTGTTCATATATGCAGTGTTGGAAACAGGAAGCGTTTCAGCAACCAGAAACAGGCTCATCTAGGAAGGACCATGATTCCTTTTCAGATTCATCTGACACAATTGATGAAAATGAAATTCCCAAGGAAATTAACACTTTCAGTGCCCCTGGTTCGTATATGCCATGGTGGAAACAGGAAGCTTCCCATCATCCAAAAGCATGTCCAGCCAGTATGGATCATGTTTCCTTTCCACATGAAGTTGCTTCTCGTTTTAATAATAAAATGTTGAATTCTTTCTTGTATTGTTTGTTGGAAAGAAGAGGGGAAGAGGGTCCCTTGACATCAGATAGCCATTATTTTGAAAGTGCTTGTTTAAGGGTTCCAGCTGAGAATGAAGTGAAACAAAAAGTGGATTCTTTGGAGAGTTATGAACGAAATGAAGGACGGGGGGAAGAATTATCTCAACATTTAGAACAAAAGGAGACTAGAAATAATGCATCTTCAGAGGTGCATCCCGGATCTTCAGAAATGCAGCATATTGAGAATGTTGTAGTTTCTGAAAATTCTGTAAAAGTTTCAGAAGCCTATATACTCTCCAAGGTGCATGAACCCTCCAAAATAGAGATTTCTGGTAGTCCCCTTCAGACTGTAACAACCAACCTGGGTGAGACATCAGAACAACTCTATTTTCTAGAAGAAAGACACCAAAAGGACACCAAAACTTCCAGTTTGAGTGGGAAGAGTGTTCCTGCTACTGAAAATGTAGCCTTTGAGGCAGTTATTGCCTCTATTGAACCTTCAAAGAAAGACAGCACAGCAAATGAAATCCAAACTGACATCAGTAAATCGTTAACAAATGACAGCCAAGAAAGAGAACTAAAAAACCCAGATCTGACCCTATCCAATTATAATGATGAAAAACATTTACTTGAGCTACTTAGTCATCCACGCTATCAGTCTACTCCTGGGGTGTTTGAACCAGCAGCTTCAAAGCCACTGTTACATAAAAAAGATGAAGATGATAGTTCCCTATACTGGCATCCTGATGTAAAATCACACCCTAATATTCTGCAGGAAATAGTCACTCCAAAGCTTGCACCATCTGCTCCTTTAAGTGAAAAAGCATTTCACAAACAGACTGTTGGTGTTGACGAAAGACAACCAGCTTTCATTCAGGGTGATCTTGGCAATGAATTATATCTTCCCATTGGGAAGATACAATCTGGTTCTGACCTTACAGAGAAGAAAGAATCTTCAGATGTTCATCCAGTGAAAGTATCAATTTCAGATTCTTCGGTTTTACAAGCACTACAACCAGAAACCTCTGAAGACCTTACAGATTCATCAAATTATATTTTGGGTAAGGATGTAAATTCTTGTAAGTTTACTGCCAAGCTGTTTGCAGGTGTAGGTAGCAGCAGTTTGGCAAACTTGGTGGCATGTGATGAAAAGTCACAAGGCACTTTACTATTAACTAGTGATGCATCACTGTTTATCGTCTGCCAAGGATACTGCTGAAACCTGATACAGGCTGAGGTGAAATCCCTCAGCCTGTGGAAGCCAAGTTTAGTTACTATATATACAATTAGGCAAAATGATTCTTATTTTCTAGAGAACCTAGAGGGGCAAGCTGAGTCTGACATCACTACTCTGGATTCTGATCCTGAATACCGTATCCTAAAAGAACATGCAGTTGTGGGCAGTGACAATGAGAGACTTGCTGAACTAGTAAGAGAGGTGAGACACTGAAAATGATGTTTGGAAGGAGCATGGTCTTCTCCGGTACTGTTTCAGGAAATGATATTGTTACTTTTTTTTTTTTTTCTTTTTACTGTTTCCCAGATGTGACCAAGGTGACCACAACTTGCATTGAACTAACAGTACATTGAACTAGCAGCTTTAGAAAAAGTGTTTTATAATTTAGAGATTTAACATCGTTGTCTGCTCTAGTTACCTGCTTTGCAGTTGCCTTCTAAGGAAAACATTTATTTTGAAGTGCCTGTAATTTTCTATTTGACTTTGGTGGGGGAAAGAAAATCTTAGTTGAAAAATGCACCAACTTGTAGTTAACTATGCACTGTTGAGAAATGTCATCCCTTAATTTGTTAGCGATTACATAAAAGGAACAAGACCATAAATAAACCCTAGTGGGTTCTGTGGTATCTTGTAAAAGGCTCTCCAATGGAGCATTTAGGTCTTTCTTTGTGAAGTATCCTAACTGTGCCAAGTTGTGCCAGCAGAAATCAATTGCAGTAGTGTTAAGGTTAGACTTGTTCATGGACATTCAAATGATTGATTGCTCAGGGTTTTCATAAGAATTGAAAAAATCTAATTTGTTTTCAACTTAGAATTTCTAATGATTTTTATAATACTGATTTTTAGGAAACCAGTCTCTGGAGGACATTATGCTTGAGTGAAAAAGGAGGAACTTTTAACCAGATGGATTGATTCAACGGCTGCAGCAAGGGGTCTAACCATAGCAATGATTGTGAGGATGGCCCAGGCAGGATCCAGCAGTGTTTTGTTCTCTTGTACAGAGGGTCACTGTGAGTCAAAACTGACTCAACAGTGTCTAACACCACTTCAGTTAGTATTGATTTACTGAAGTTAACTTTGATCACTGCTTCACATTTTATTTCTTAAGTTTTTTCTTTTAGCCCAGGTAGTATACTGTTGCTGTTACCTGTATTTTCCTTTTCTCCTAGACCTATCCTGTGATCTTGGAATTAGTTAATTGCCGATGTGTTGTTTTTAAGGACTGTTGAGTCGATTTTAGAGTCATAGTGGACCCCTTATGACAAAGTTGTTGTTGTTGTTGTTGTTGTTAAGTGCCTTCGAGTCGATTCCGACCCATAGCGACCCTGTATAGGGTTTCCAAGGAGCGACTGGTGAGTTTGAACCACTGACCTTGCGATTCAAACAACTTTGTAGTCTGGCGCATTAACCCACAGTGCCACACCAGGACTCCTATGACAAAGTAGAACTACTGAATTTCCTAGACTGTAATCTTTAAAGGAGTGTATCACTAGGTCTTTTTCCTATAGAGCCACTAGGTACATATGAACCGCTAATCTTTCGGTTAGCAGCTAAGCACATTGTGCCACCAGCCCTCTTAAATGCCAATTAAAAAAAAGCCAGATATGGAAGTACTATTTTTGCGCAACCCAGTTTGCTCTCAGGGGACATGACTACTTATATTTTTTTCTTTGTTCCTCTCATACATTAAAATATTACATGGGACAAGATATCCGGTTGCTGTTGTCGACTCAGTTTTGACCCTTTAAGACAGTTGAAGTGCCCACAGGGTTTCCAAGGCTGTCATCTTTATGGAAGCAGACTGCCACATCTTTCTCTTGAGGATCAGCTGATGGGTTTGAACCACCAGCCTTTCAGTTAGCATGCTAACACTTGATCACTGTGCCATCACCAAGGGTCTTTGGGGTAAGGAATATAGTACTTACACAAAGCCTGCCTGTTATTCCCCTTTACCTATTGTTTGCTAACCACAAGATTGATTGTTCAAACCCACCAGCTACCCTTTGGCCTGGATTGAGTCAGAACTGACTTGACAGCACTCAACACCACCACCAACCTGTCACTTTATGGAAACTAGATTCCCACAAGTAATCTACTCTGTCTCTATTTTGTTTTTCCTTCTCTTTGTTTTGGTAGCATTTGGTGTGTTTTTTTAAGTCAAGTGCTTGTTGTTAGTTAGGTGTTGTCCAGTTGGGTCAAATTCATAGTGACCCTGTGTACAACAGAACACAACACTGCCTGTTCCTCCACCATCCTCACAATTGCTGCTACGCTGGAGCCCCTTGCTGCTGCCACTGCGTCAGTCATCTCTTTGAGGGGTCTTCCTCTTTGTCACTGACCCTCCACTTTTCCAAGCATGATGTCTTTCTCCAGGGAATGGTTCCTCCTGATAACATGTCCAAAGTTCATGGAGGCACAGTCTCACCACCCTGACTTCTGAAGAGCATTCTGGCTATACTTCTTCTAAGACAGATTTGTTTGTACTTCCTGCAATTAGTGGGACAGCCTGGGGATTCGTATGGGACAGTTCTACTCTGTCCTACATGGTTGCTAAGAGTCAGAACCTACTCTATGGCATACAATACTGCCACTGCTTTTGTTTCGGAAGTTTGAGGACTGACAGGTATTTTTGGTAACTGCTAACATATTAATTCTATGATGCTATTATTTTTCTTTGAAACATTTCTAGAAAGTATTTCTGTTCTGTCTTTCCTCCCCATTCTTTTATATCCCCCCACAACATGTCTCTTTCCCTTAAAGTAAAATAAGTCCTTGATGGAAATAATGCCAAAGTTCCAATCCCTCAATAATGCTACTTTTGTAAGGAATCAACTTCTGAGTAATAGAAGACTTTAGGCCTATTATCCGTACTATTCTATATCGTCAGCCTTCCAGGACCTCTGAACAACATTCTTTGAGTTGACCAAACAGGATCTGACCTGGAGGGTTGAGAATACAGTGTTAACTGGTGTCAATTCAGTACTCTTTTTTTTTTTGTTTTGTTTTTTTTTAATTAAAAAAAAAAAAATTGGTTTCTTCTAGCAGTTGAAGTCAAATTGATATCATCTTGTTTCGCTTTCTTCATTTTCTTCCCTGTTTCATAGGTAGGCCAATCTAGTTTGGGCATTAATCAGCTTTTTTCATCTACATTGCCTCCATTTGTTCCTCATGAGCCTACCAACAAGCCAGAGGATCACTCATCAGATCTCAGGATGTTGAGAGTATCTCTTGGGACTGTGTCAAAGACGCTCAGACATCTTGCCGGTATGTAGAAAAAGGATACATGTTCTGCTTATGACTAGTTTGTTAAAAATGTATTTTTACATTAATTTTATATAAATAAAATGGTGTCAGCTTATATAAATCTGCAGTTTTTTCTTTACTAAAGCAGGAATGGAAAAGATGAAGTGTTGATCTTTGTTTGAGGGACCTATTGAATGGATGTGGTGGAAGGATAACATTAGAAGGGAATTTAATGAGAAGAGTTATGTTGATTAGTCAGCATCAGAAAAAGCCAGAGTTGTTGTGTTGTTGTTAAGAGCCATTGAGTTGGTTCCGACTCATAGTGACCCTGTGTAGCGTTTCCAAGGAGTGTCTGGTGAGCTTAAACCACTGGCCTTGCTGTTCAAACTGACCTTACAGTTCAGTGCATTAACCCACAGCACCATACCAGAGTGTCAGAGTTGTTACTCTGGGAGAAATTAGAAGGATCAGGGATTTATTTATGAAGTTAAATAGATAGGTGGGAAAGAATTACTGAGAGAACTAGAAGAATGGTATTTTGGTCAGATTTGGTTCCTAATAGGGACAACTATGAAGGGTTAAAGATCTAGAGAATCACTCTGGATTGGATAGCAAATGTGAAATAACATCACTGGAGTAAGTAAATTGAGATTTTGAAGCTACCTTGTTGGGTTGGTTAATTATGTTTAAATTTCTTTTCCGATTAATGAAGGTGGAAGATGTGAGGTTTAGGGCAAGTTTGTGAACTAGACCTAGAAGTCTTAAAAAAAACTAAATGGAAGTAACTGAGTTGCCAGGAGAACAGTGGTAGATAGATGGTGGTATAGAAACTTATATGTGAGCTGTGCCTCCAAAAGGAAGTTTTATCAGTTGTTTGTCTCAGGAAGATGGAAAGTAATGGTAAGGAAATTATGAGAAGTAGGAAAATGCCAACTTTCTTTTCAGAGTGTATGGCATGTGGAAGAAAACTTCTGCGGCAGTAGTAGTTTCAGAGGGAAAAATCAAATTTTATTTAAGGCCAAAAGTTAGAGAATATTCTGGAAAAAAA
>NW_006409075.1:166486-176598 GCF_000296735.1 Chrysochloris asiatica
TATCTATCTTACTTGATTGTTCCTGTAGCACTTTCCTGACTTCTTCAGTATTTTTCTCAACTGCATTGCATAGTGTTTTTTTTTTTTTTTTTAAAAAAGACATTTATTCTACCTTTATAATTGTGACAGTCGCGATTAATCATGATAACAGTTATTCACTATTGAATCTTACGAATCTTATCCACATCTCCTTTCACCAGACCCATCTAGACAAGATGATAGCTATTCAGTGGGAACTCTTTCTTTCCTCCCACTGTATTCTTGATTGTGTTGCCCACAGGGGTGAATAGCACATCCTTAGACTTCTTGGTTCATCTAGTTGTGGGATGGAGGATGCTGGGTATGTAACAAGAACATTTCTAAGTGCTGGTGGTTTTCTTGTTCAATTGATGCCAGCGCTGCCGGAGAAGAAAAGGGCCTACCTGGGCTGCTCTCTGTTTCTGGGTTGTTGGAGACAATGGACCTGCCTCACCTTCTGTTGCTGGGTAGAGAGGGAATGCTAGGCCTACTGTTGCCTGTGGTGGGTAGAACAGACCATTAGGTTCCTTGTCTGGTCTCTTCTGAGGCCACTGCTTTGAATGGAATAAGCTCTCCTGTTGCTGGCAGTCACTGGGGAGTGCACAGAGATGGAACTCTCTGCTAAGTGTTTGATGGGCTGCCACTTTCTAGTCCTTGAATTGGAGCGAGCAGCAGGCTTTTCTTTCACTTTTTTATTTTCTGGCCTGGGCATAGTGGGTGTTCCATGTCTGAAGCCTATCCAAGGCTTAGTCTGAGATCTAGGAGAGTCAAAAATAAAACCCAAGAAACCACTGCCTTAGAGGTTGTCTCTGGCCAGTGCACTTACCCCCTTTCCACATTTTAGAGTCTTTTTATGACCCTGTATTGAATTATTTCCAGAGATTTTTGTTGTATTTGTAGGGGAGTCTGTTAACCATCTCCTGGTCACCTTGTTGGTGAGAGGAGACTTCACTTTAGGACTATGGAGATGAATGAACACACATCTGACACTCAGTGCTTGAAATTGATTTTATTTACCACATATACCCAAGGCCAGTGGAGGAGGACACCCCATAGAGCCACATGGGGGTTGCAGTGGGAAACAATGAAGAACCAGGGGCTTCAGGAGGTAGGCTTTGTAGTATCAAGGAGATGTTCCTTGGTTTCTGTGGGAGGATATGGTTGATATGTGTGAATAATGGACTTTCTCATGGAATCTAAAGTCCACTTGAGTAGTAGGTATGATACCTGGCAGCACATAACATTGGAGCTTCATTTTCAGCCTTACGCCACATGGAGTAACTAGGAAAAGTGGGTCTGTGCTGTCTCTTTTGGAACTGGAGGACAGGGAGAGCTTTCACTATGTGAAAACTCAGCTTTAGCAGTTTGCATTTAGACTACTGGTAGAAATGATCACATGAGTGGATAGGGTGGCAAGAAGCAAGGTAAAGAGTGTTCTCAGGCAATATTGGATAAGCTCAGCAATCTCAAACCACAGAAGTGGGGACACCTGTGCCATAGAACTTTCCTAGCTTTTCTTATGTGTATATCGTCATCACATATAGTAGCTAACGTTTATGCTTGCCTACTTCCCTGAAAACATTTGACATGTTGTTGTTAGGTGAATTTGAGGTGATTCCAACTCATAGCGACTCTATGCACAACAAAATGAGACACTGCCCAGTCCTGCACCATCTTCATAACTGTTATTAAGCCTGAGCCCATTGCTGCTATCACTGTGCCAACCCATCTTGTTTTGGGGATCTTCTTCTTTTTCACTGACCCTCCGTTTTACCTAGCATGATGTCTTTCTCCAGAGATTGGTCCCTCCTGATATTATGTCCAAAGTATGAGAGAGAAAGTCTCACCATCTGGCTTCCAAGGAGCAATTCTGGTTGTATTTTTCCCGACACATATTTGTTTCTTCTTCTAGCAGTCCATGGTACTTTAAATATTTTTCTCTACCACCATAACTCAAATGCATCAATTCTTCCACGGTCTTCCTTATTCATTGTCCAGCTTTCACATGCATATGAGGCTGTTGAAACTACCATGGCTTGGGTCAGGCACGCTTTAGTCCTCAAACTGACATCTTTGCTCTTGAGCATTTTAAAGAGGTCTTGTGCAGAAGATTTGCTTAATGCAATATGTCATTTGATTTCTTGAGTGCTACTTCCATGAGTGTTTATTGGTGGATACAAGCAAAATGAAGTCTTTGACAACTTCAATCTTTTCTCCATGTATCATGATGATATTTTTTGCTCCAGTGGTGAGGACTTTTGTTTTATTTACTATGAGGTGAACCTATACCGAAGGCTGTGGTCTTTCATCTTTATCAGTAAGTGTTTTAAATCCTCTTTGTTTTCAGAAAGCAAAGTTGAGTTATCTGCATATCACAGGTTAGTGAGTCTTCTCCAGTCCTGATACCACATTCTTCATGTAATCAAGCTTCATATAATCTGATAATTTGCTCAGCATACAGAATAAATAAGTATGGTGAAAGAATACACCCCTGGCACACACATCTTTCCTAATTTTAAACCATTCAGTTTGAATGACTGCCTTTTGATCTATGTATAGGTTCCTCATGAGCACAATTAAGTGTTCTGGAATACTCATTCTTAATAGTGTTATCCATTGCTTGTCATGACCATCATGGCTTTCAAGGAGCAAAAGCCTTTGCATAGTCAATAAAGTACAGGCAAACAAACCTCTTTCTGGTATTTGGTACTTTCAGCCAATATCCAGTGTGTTACAGTGTAGAACTCCATAGGGTTTCCTAGGCTCTAATCTTTATAGAAAGGAGCTCTGGTAGCGTAGTGGTTATGAATCGGGCTGTGAACTGCAATGTCAGCAGTTCGAAACTACCAGCTGCTCCGCGGGAGAAAGATGAGTTTTTCTTCTCCCGTAAAGATTTACAGCCTCGGAAACCCTGTACAGGGTCGCTATGGGTCGGAACCGACTCGACGGCACTTAACAACAGCAATCTTTACAGAAGCTGAACAGAAGGCCTTTTCTTCCCAGTTCCCACCAGGTGTTGTTGAACTGCTAACCTTAAGTTAGTAGATGAGTACAGACTGTACCACCCAGCGAACTTGTTCTTGTTAGGTGCTATTGATTTGGTTTTGACTCACAGTGACCTTGAACAGGGTTTCTGTGACTGCACATTTTTATGGGAGCCAAAAGCCTCGTTTTTCTCTCATGGAGTGACTGGTGGATTTGAACTGCTGACCCTGTGGGTAACAGCGCAAAGCGCACTCAACATATAGTATCATAATTGTTTGTGTATTTATCTCTGTCTGCCACTAGAGTGTAAGCTCTTTGAGGGGCGAGCTGGGACTTTGTTATTATTTTGTTTCCATCTGCCCATGAATAGTGTCAGGAAGTGTCTGTTGAATGACTTGATGCATAGATTATTGAATATTAAATAAATTACATATCTGGATAGAATCACTGGGGAGGGGTGGGATTACATGGGCTTTGAACTTTTTAGGGGATCAGTTCTCAACAGTGAGTTAAATGAAAAGGAAAATCCTATTTGGTTGAATCACTCTGAAAGCCTGTAGATTTGTTTCCTCTCACTGTATCAAGGCTTGTATTGACTTCTAATTAATATGAGGCCATCTTTCACGGTACATACACCTTTCTTTAGGTTGTTTGGTGGGGATTGTAGTTTGTGATCTTTGCCTCTAAATTTAATTGATTTTATTATCCATTAGTATTCTTGCCATCATTTAAGTTTAAAATCCAGTTTGTGGCTTAGCTTAATTATCTTAGGTGGTTATTTGTTGGGTATCTCCTGTTGAGATACAGGTTATGGAGGGCAGAGAGGGAACCTGGATGTGGTCCAGAGTCAGTGAGGATTTATATACGTGAGCAGTTCTCTTAAAGATGAAGGGTCTAGAAGCAAGAACCGAAATTACAAAGGCCCCTTCTATGACTTACTAAGGAATTTGAAATTTTTTTTAAATCTTGAGGGTAACCATGGAAATTTCAGTTCCCAGAGGGAATGTGTATAAGGGTGCAGAATTTTTATTGAATACTTACTATTTTTTAGGCACTTTATGTATTATTCTCATTAACTCCACAATGCTATGAGGGTGGGGTGATGAAGAAACTAACCTTTCTAGGGTTATTTTACCAGGAGATTGTGTAATTTTGAATTTGAATGTATGTCTAAGTGCCGAGTTAATGAACTTTCCACAACACCATTTGTTTTTTAATTTTTGAAATCGCTGTTCACCTAGAAGTACAAAAGTCTACAGCCCACTTTCACATTGAAAAAGAACTTAGCAATAACCATTTTCAATAACTTATCCATTAAAGGATAAGTATATAGTATGAGCTTATATATATGATTTTATATTACAAAGCAGCGCTCTATAAACTTCTAATATATAGCAATTGTATTACATTTAACTTAACATTGTTATTTAAATGACATACCATTGATAGCAGGACAACATTAATGAAATACTATTATCCGGGCATTTGAGGGAGTTATATTTCACCTGCTTAATCAATAAAGGCATCAAGAATTAATATTTGAATTATAATAGATAATTGTATAAGAGAATTGTGGTATAAAACAGAATTGATGCTAGTATCTGTGAATCTACTAAAGCATTAACCAGAAAACCCACAACAAAATTGCAATAGTTATCTAATGATCAGTAATTAAAACATTTTTAATTACATTGAGCAGCAATGTAATCACTAGAAAGCAAGAGTAACAACAGTGAAACCTAAGACCAACTTATGATATCTTTTTTAAACTGCAGCAATTGCAGTTTCCATGTTGTGTGTATGTAATAGATACTTTTCAGGACAGCCAAACTTCTTAGTAGTGACTGAATCAAAAATGTAGAAATATGCCAATTTAACTTGTTAGCGTTAATAATTCATTTAGAATGGTAACTAGTATCATCTGTCAGTTTGTCACCTAGTGGTGGCCTGTGTATTGCACTGGTGCTCAAAGCAAGGGTATTTCAAATATTATCAGAGTCACACCATGGTGGACAGGTTTCAGCAGAGCTTCCCGACTAAGACAGACTAGGAAGAAAGAGGTAGACTACTTCTGAATGTTCAGCCACTGAAAACTGTGTGAATAGCCACAGAACACAGATACAGTGCTAGAAGCTGAAAACATTGTGAACAGCAGCAGACCTTTGTCAGATATGGTGCTGGGTGGTGAGCCCCTCAAGTTAGAAGGCACTCAAAATGCGACTGGGTAAGAGCTGCCTCCTCAAAGTAGAATTTACCATGAAGATATGAATGGAGTAAAGTTTTCAGGACTTTCATTTGCTAAGAGTGCACAAGTCAAAATGAGGAGAAACAACTGTAAACATAAAATACTTATTGGACCATTGAATGTACAAAGTATGAATCTAGGAAAATTGGAACTTGTCAAAAAATGAAATGAAATGGACAGATTGATATCATCCTAGGCATTAGTGAGCTGAAATGGACTGGTATTAGCCATTTTGAATTAGACAATCATATGGTTTACTATGCTGGGAATGACAAATTGAAGAGGAATGGTGTTGCTTCCATTGTCAAAAAGAACATTTCAAAATCTATCTTTAGGTACAACACTGAAAAGATCATACCCATACACCCACAAGGAAGACCAGTTAACACTACTATTATTCAAATTGATACATCAGCCACAAAAGCCGGTGATGATGAAACTAACGAATTCTACCAACTTCTCAGTCTGAAATTGATAAAGCATGCAATTAAGATGCAGTGATAATTACAGGTGATTGAAATACAAAGGCTGAAAATACAGAGCAAGATCAGTAGTTGGAAAATACTGCCTTGGTGATAGGAATGATGGTAGAGATCATATGATAGAGTTTTGCAAGATGATTAACTTCTTTATAGCAAATACCTTTTTAAAACATAAAAGGCAACTATACACATAATACACAGGAATCAAATTTGTGGGAAAAAATACAGAAAAGCTCAATATCATCAACTAAAACAAGACTGTGGGCTGATTGGAACAAACCATGAATTAATCATATGCAGATTCTGGCTGAAGATACAGAAAGCTTAAACAAATGCATGAGAACCAAAATATGACGTTGAATAGATCCCACTTGAATTTAGAAATGATCTCAAAATCAGATTTGATGCATTAGACGCTAATGACCGAAGACCAGAAGAGTTATGGGATAACATCAAGAGCATTATACAAGAAGAAAGCAAAAGGTCATTAAAAAACAGGAAAGGAAAAAAAAAGACCAAAGTGGATTGCCGGGAGCCAGCCCTGACATACTTATTTCAGGTTTTTTTTTTCCGAAGACGAGTGCTGTCGTCAGCCATAAGAATTACACGGAGTCATGGGTCTTACTTACTCTTGTGTCTATAGAGAAGCTAAAGCAAATGGAAGAAATGAGGAGGTAGAAGGGCTGAACAGAAAATGTCATTTTCATAGCCATTGTTGTTAAGTGCCGTCGAGTCGATTCTGACCCTTAGCGACCCTGTGTAGGGTTTCTGAGGAGCAGCTGGTGAGCTTGAACTGCCGACCTAGCAGTTCATATGGCTTTGCAGTCTGGCGCATTAACCCACAGCGCCATACCAGGACTCCTCACTAGGCATTGTTGTTGTTACAACATTGTTACAGGGTTTCCCAGCCTGTAAATCTTTACGGGAACAGTACACCTCATCTTTGTCCTGCGGAACTACTGGTGTTTCAAACCGCTGACCTTGAAGTTGGAAGCCCGACTCATAACCACTATGCTAGAGCGATTCAAATCAAAACAATGCGATATCACCTCACAACAGCAATAACAGCAAATATCAAAAAAGTAGAGGACAATAAATGAGGATGTGGAGAGACTGGGACGCTCCTGCATTGCTCATGGGACTGCAAAGTTGTCCAACCTCTCTGGAAAGCAATATGGCGCTTCCTCAGAAGGTTGGAAATAGAAACACCTTATGATCCAGCAAACTCTCTACTTGGTATTTATCCACAAGAAATACGAGCCATAACATGAGTAGATATATGCACACCAATGTTCATAGCAGCACTATTATGGAGACAGCCTAAGTGTCCATCAGCAGAAGAATGGATAAACAAACTGTGGTACATACACACAGTGGAATATTATGCTACCTTGAAGAATTACAAGGAAGCTGCAAGCCACCGCATAACATGAATGAAGCTTGAGGACACTATGTTGAGTGAAATTTGTCAGTCAAAAAAGGAAAAATACTGCATAGGACCACTACTGTGAAAGACTAAGAGAACCCATACTAAAGGGGACAGGGAATTCTTTGCTGCTTTCCCGGATGTGGGGGTGGGGTGAGGAGAGGGAGGGGAAGGTGGAGCATGGGGCAGGGAATAGACACAGGATAGTTTGGGTGCTAGGGAGGGGGCAATACACAAGAAGGAGGGGAATGGGAGAACAAAGCAGACGGGAAAACAGTTAGGCAGGTTTGCATGGGCTGTGTGGAACAGAGGTAAATGTCATATGCACAATCTTGGAACAACAGGACTCTGGGATACAGAGATTGAGACATGGTTGGAATGGGGAAAAGGAGGGAAATAAAGTTAAGATGCTTGACTGTCTTCTGAATCTTGGTTTCCCTTGCATGCCATTATAAAATAGACACTTGAGAAGGAAGAAAAGGAATAGCCAGAAATATCACCATAGAAAGCTTGTAAGTCTGTCTTTTGCCGTAACTGATTGGAATACCTAAAATGTGGCTGCAACATGCCCAGTGAAAGATGCTTCCTGCGGAGCCTCAACATTATATAAGACCATAGGTGGAATCCTGAACCGCATCCAGAATCTTCTCAGGTGGGAAATTTTCACTTTAAAGGATAAGCAGACCAGCCTGGAATGGCTAGAAGAACAGAAGATACTTCTTGAAAGCAAGACCGACAGGGAAAATACAAAACAATAATGGCAGTCCAACTGATTACTACATGAACAAGCAAGTGGTCAAGTCCCCTCAGGGCAAACCCCCTTCCAAGACTAAGACTTAATGGGAATACACAAGCAGACATGGGCTCTGCCTGGTGATCACGTTAGTCACCGATAAGGGGAAGTGAGAGAAAAACAGCAGTGAAGCTGAGAGCTGAGCCCTACAACGTTCAATAGACTCTTGTGAACCCAGGTGGAGACCTAGTTGGCCAGCAGTGTGGCAAGACCTGGGGACTCTTGGGCCCAGAGTCAGTGACATAACCATAGAGGACTAGAGTGGAGAGTGAAGCGTCCAGCTGATAAAGAAGAAGGAGCATATGCATAAGAACACCCACACTTGCAGATAATACCCACTTGACCAGGCTTCAATGACTGGATGATCAGAGCTCAACTAGAAGAAGAAAGAAGAGGGAAAAAGAGTAATCTGGTACAATGTGATGTACTTGACTTATACCTATTGATAAAGTAGCTTAAAAGAGGGAACACATCTTTACAGCGAGATCATTCCCACCCCCTCCATACACAGAGTAGACAGGGATAGGCAACTTGGACATTGGCTACCCAAAATGGGGGGAGGGGGAGGGGTGCTACAAAGGCAAGAAGTGACTGGTTTACAAGCTTTCAAGAGGGATCCTAGATCCAGAGGGTGTGGAGAAAGGTAGAATCTCCACTGAGTTGTATCCAATCTGTCTGGATGGGGCTGATGAAAGGAGATTGGGATAGGTCTCTTGTGATACAATAGTGAATAATTGTTATCAGGACTGATTGTGAGTGTTGGAAATGTAAATGTAGATGTTTTGTAGCAAAAGGAGGGGAGTGATTCACTTTGCAGTCTAGGAGCGGAGGTCCATCAAGGGAGAAGAGCGGAGAGCTCCCGTTCCCAGAGAAGGAGACAGAGATGATAATGTGGAGAGATGGAACGGCTAGGGACTCTAGACCCAGAGAGGGAGAGGGGCTGTGGCAGGCTTGCAGGGCATACTCTTTGGTTGGTTGATGATGCATGGAGGAGATTGTAACCATGGCAATGAAAGGATGTACAATAGGATGAGTGTAAAGCTAATGTTCTCCCATGTAAACTATCACATAATTCACAATAAAACATTAAAAAAAAATAAAAGGATGGAAGGAATACACAGAGTCACTGTACTAAAAAGAAAATGTCAATATCACCCATTTCAGGAGGTAGCATATAATGGTCCTGAAGGAAGAAGTCCAAGCTGTGTATATGTAGTATACACAGTAAGGCATTGGTGAAAAACAAGCCTCCAGGAATTGATAGGATACAAATTGAAATCTTTCAACAAACTAATGCAGCACTGAAGACACTCATTCACATATGCCAAGAAATTTGGAAGACAGCTACCTGGCCAAATGCTTAGAAGAAATGATCTGTACTTGTGCATATTCCAAAGAGTGGTGCCCCAGTGATATGCAGAAATCTTTGAACAATAATAGCCAATGATTATCACAAGGTCATTGTGCATGCAGGTGAAATTGTGAAGATAATGTAAAAACGGTTGCAACAGCATATCAACAACAAATTGCCAGAAATTTAAGCTGGATTCAGAAGACATCATGGACCTAGGGTTATCATTTCTAATGTCAGATGGATCTTTGTTGAAAGAAGAGACTACCAGAAAGATACTTACTTGTGGTTTTTGTTGTTGTTGTTGTTTTTTAATGTTTTTTAATGTTTTATTGTGAATTATGTGATAGTTTACATGGGCGAACATTAGTTTTACATTCATTCTATCGTATATCGTCTCATTGCCATGGTTACAATCCCCTCCATGCATCATCAACCAACCAAAGGGCATACCCTGCAAGCCCCCCACTCCCCAGTCTTCAGCACACAGTCCCTCTCCCTCTCCCATCGCTCCATGTCATCACCTTTGCCTCCATCTCAGGTATCAGTGCTTCTCTGGGTAGGGTCCCGCTCTCTGCTCTTCTCCCCTGATGGTCCTACGAACCTCCGCTCCTAGACTGAAAAGTTAATCACTCCCCTCCTTGCTATAAAACGTCTACCTTTACATTTCCAACCCTCGCAATCAGTCCTGATAACAATTACTCACTATTGTATCACAAGAGACCTGTCTGCATTTCATTGCATCAGCCCCACCTAGTCAGATTGAATACTGCTCACTGGAGATTCTACCTTACTCCAGGCCCTCTGGATCT
>NW_006409075.1:176698-182073 GCF_000296735.1 Chrysochloris asiatica
ACCTTTACATTTCCAACCCTCGCAATCAGTCCTGATAACAATTATTCACTATTGTATCACAAGAGACCCATCTGCATTTCATTTCATCAGCCCCGCCTAGACAGATTG
Organism: Chrysochloris asiatica; assembly: GCF_000296735.1. Taxonomy (NCBI): domain Eukaryota; kingdom Metazoa; phylum Chordata; class Mammalia; order Afrosoricida; family Chrysochloridae; genus Chrysochloris; species Chrysochloris asiatica. Next base: position 176,807 of record NW_006409075.1, read on the forward strand.
GATACTACTCACTGGAGATTCTACCCTCCTCCAAGCCCTCTGGATCTAGGTTCCTTCTTGAAAGCTTGTAAACCTCTTGTCTTTGTATCCCTTGCCCACCCCCACCCCCCATTTTGGGTAGCCAATGTCCAAGTTGCCCATCCCTGTCTGCTCTGTGTGTGGAGGGGGTAGGAATGATGTTTGCTGTAAGGATTTGTTCCCTCTTTGGAGCAACTGCATCCATAGGTGTAGGTCAAGTTCATCAAATTTTATCAGACTACTCTTTTTTTCCAATTCTTTCTTCTGGTTGAGCTCTGATCATCCAGTCATTGAAGTGGATATTATCTGGAAGTGTGGGTGTTCTTGTGCAGATGCCCTCTCTTCTCGTCAGCTGGATGCTTCACTCTCCACTCCAGTCCTCCATGGCTATGTCACTGACTCTGAGCCCAAGATTCCCAGGTCTTGCCACACTGCTAGCCAACCAGGTCTTCACCCGGGTTCACAGAAGTCCATTGAACATTGCAGGGCTCAGCTCACAGCTTCATTGCTGTTTTTCCCTCAGTTCCCCCTATTGGTGACTAGCGTGGTCACCAATCATAGCGTGTATTCCCACTGATTCATAGTCTTGGAAGGGGGCCTGCACCGACGGGACCGACCACTTGCCTTGATGTTTCCTGGGCAAGCAACCTGCTTGTTCTTGTAGTAACAGTCAGTCTGCCTCTATTGTTTTGTATTTTTCCTGTCGGTCTTTCTTTCAAGAAGTATCTTCTGTTCTTCTAGCCACTCTAGGCTGGTCTGTTCGTCCTTTCAAGTGGAAATTTCCCATCTCTGGAGATCTGGATTTGGTTCAGTCTTCTACCTATAGTCTTATGTATTGCAGAGGCTCCGCAGGAAGCTTACTTCACTGGGCACATTGGCCCCATTTTAGGTATTCCAATCAGTTATAGGCAGAAGACGGATTTACAAGCTTTCTATGGTGATGGTTCTGGCTATTCCTTTCTCTCCCCCTCCAGTGTCACATCATAAATATTCATTGTTTTTGGAATGAATAAAGCAATGAATGCTTCACTTGTCAAATCGCATCATCTTTATTGTAGTAATCCAACTTTTCATTGACATCTAGAACTATTATATTAGTGCAGATAAAAAACATGTTGTTGCACAAAGTGCAATGGTATCTTGGCTGCTTACACTTTCACATTTCCTTCCCACTCACCTTATGTATTGCCAGACATAAAGCGATCTGCAGGATCGTTGTGATAAAAATTGTCAAGACCTCCTTATACCATGTAGAATTAAATACATACTCTTCAGTATAACTTGAGTGTTTACAGTTTCCCATACTTAAAAATACTACACATAAATAGACATTTATAAGTGTGTTTTCATAGATCTTTGCATGTTTATTATATCGGGTGCATGTATTAGGAGAATCAGTTGTCTTTTGGCCTCTTGCATTTGCACACATCTTGCTTGGTGTCCAGTGCTGTAAGGACCTCATGGTTCTTTTACCCAGGTCTTTTCTCAGGATTGTTTATATAGCTGAAGAGAAGAGGAGACATCTACAAAGAGCAGGTTTTTATACTCTTGCTATAAAAACAATGGACTTCCCAAGCTCAGTGTTCTTCAGCTGTGACACAAGCCTACTACATGTGCAGCATTCATCTGGGCCATGTTGCATTGCCCCCATGGAACCTGGGACTAGAAGAAGTCATGAAAAGACTCTGATGATCTTGTTGCTTGCTCTGTCATGGATAATAAAGTGTTTTTTTTGAATGCAGAGACTCATGTCTTCTTCTAGCCATATACAGGACAATAATTTGCTAACATATTAGCTTTTAAGTATCATTGTTGGTAAGTGTTGTCGAGCTGACTCATAGTGACCCTACATATGTCCTGACTCATAGTGACCCTACATAGGGTTTCTGAGGAGTGATCAGTAGGTTTGAACCACTGACTTTGTGGTACAGTAAAATCCCAGATCTGACGTTTTTCCATGCCAGTAAATGTTCTTTAAAAATGCAAATTTTAAAAATCCATCATATGGATGTATGGTTATTTGTAACCATTATTCTACTGCTAGATATTTAAATTATTCCACATTAGTTTGCTATTAAAAGTGACTTTGTAATTAATATATTTTTAAATATTTGCCTCCTTTAATGACCATTGCCTTAGGATTTACTTCTATAAGATAAAGGCCCAGGAGAGGGAAGGCTTTATTCTTTGTTTTGTTTTCGGTGGTGATTCTTTTAAATTCAAAATACAGAATTAAAAGTACATACATACATATATATAATATTAACAAATCTCTTTTTCTTTAGGAGATTCTATTGGAGGAAGCACAACTGACATTACTCAAACCAACTTGAAATCAGATATTACTACTGCTTCTGAAGATTCGGACATTAGATCAAATATATCCCTGCATAATGAGGCCTTGCCTCAGTCAGCTGTAAGATCCCCTCAACCCAAGACAACTGGTCACCATACAAATATTTTATACGAACAGACTTTACCAGATAGTCATCTAAATGAACAGACTCTGGAAGTTTCATCTTTACCTGCATTGGCCAACCAAAAGAAGAGGACACCAACAGTACTCTCTAGTTCCCACTCATACATGGAGAAGCCTAGTACTTTGTATCAACAAGAGTTACTTGACAGCCATCTAACTGAAGAAGCTCTTAAAGTTTTAGCTGCTACTGAACTAGCTGACCAGAGTACTGAGATCTCAAAAGTAACCTCTAGTTCCTACTCACAGATAGAGAAGCCCCGTATATTCTATAAACAGGTGTTGCCAGATAGTGATCTATCTGAAGAAGCTCTGATACTTTTAGCTGCTCCGGAACCAGATGCCCAGAAGACTGGGACACATACAGTGCCTTCTAGTTCCTACTCACAGAAAGAGAAGCCTGGAACTTACTTCCATTCGTTGTCAGGTAGTTATTTTACTGAAGAGGCGCTGAAAAGCTCAGCTGTTCTTGGACCAACGGACCAGAAGATTGGGATACCAACAGTACTCTCTAGTTATTACATACAAAAAGAGAAGCCCAATACTTTTTACAAACAAGTGTTGAAACCAGATAGTCATCTAACTGAAGAGACTGTGATAAAAAGTTCACCTGAACCAGCTGACCAGACGACTGGGATTCCAACAGTCCCTCCTAATTACTACTCACCTAGAGAAAGACCTGGTAGTTTCTACCAACAGACATTATCAGATAGTCATTTAACTCAAGAAACTCTAAAAAATTCAGCTGTTCCTGAACAACCTAACCAAAACACTAGGACACCAACAGTAACCCCTAGCTCGCACACACATAGAGAGAAGCCTGGTACTTTGTATCCACAGGTATTACCAGATAGTCATCTAACTGAACAGACTCTGAGAAGTTCACCTGTTTCTGGTGTAACAGCTGACCAGGACCTTGGGATTCAAACAGTGTCATCTAATTCCTATCCTCAGAGAGGGAAGCCTGGTGTTATCTACCAACAGACATTGCCAGATACTTACGTGAATGAACAGACTCTGAAAGGCTCAGCTGTTCCTGGAAGACCTGATCAGAAGACTGGGATATCAACAGTGCCCCCCAGTTCCCACTCACATAGAGAGAAACCTGTTAGTATTTTCTATCAACAGGCTCAGCCAGATAGTCATCATACTGAACAGGCTCTGAGAAGTTCATCTGTTCTTGGTGTACCAACTAACCAGAAGCCTGGGATGCCAACAGTGACCACTAGTTCCTACCCACAGAGAGAGAAGCCTGGTGTTTTCTACCCACAGGTGTTACCAGATAGTCATGTAACCGATGAGGATCTGGAAGGTTCAGCTGTTCTTGGACAACCTGACCAGAAGACTGGGATATCAACAGTATCTTTTACTTCCCACTCACATAGAGAGAAGTCTGATGTTTTCTTTCCACAGGTGTTACCAGATAGTCCTCAAACTGAACAAGCTCTGAGAAGTTCACCTGTTTCTGGTGTACCAGCTGACCAGAAACCTAGAATACCAACAGTGTCCACTAGTTCCCACCCACTGAGAGAGAAGCCTGGTGTTTTCTACCCACAGGTGTTACCAGATAGTCATGTAACCGAAGAGGATCTGGAAGGTTCAGCTGTTCTTGGACAACCTGACCAGAAGACTGGGACACCAACAGTGCCCTCTGGTTCCCACTCACATACGTTCCACCAACAAGTGTTACCAAATAGTCCTCATACTGAACAGGCTCTGAGAAGTTCATCTGTTCCTGGTTTACCAGCTGACCAGAAGAGTGGGATACCAACAGTGTCCACTAGTTCCCACCCACTGAGAGAGAAGCCTGGTGTTTTCTACCCACAGGTGTTACCAGATAGTCATGTAACCGAAGAGGATCTGGAAGGTTCAGCTGTTCTTGGACAACCTGACCAGAAGACTGGGAAATCAACAGTACCCTCCAGTTCCCATTCGCATAAAGAGAAGCCTGGTCCTTTCTATCAACAGATATTACATGATAGTCATCATACTGAACAGGCTCTGAGAAGTTCACCTGTTCCTGGTGTACCAGCTAACCAGAAGACTGGGATACCAACAGTGTCTACTAGTTCCTACCCACAGAGAGAGAAGCCTGATAGTTTCTATGAACAGACATTGCCAGATAGTTACCAAAGTGAACAGGCTCTGAAAGGCTCAGTTACTCCTGGACAACCTGACCAGAAGACTGGAGCAGCAACAGTGCCCTCCAGTTCCCATTCACATAGCGAGAAACCTGGTACTTTCTATCAAACTGAAGAGGCTCTGAGAAGTTCACCTGTTCCTGACCAGAAGCTTGGAATACCATCAGTGTCCATTAGTTCCTATCCACAGAGAGAGGAAACTGGTGTTTTCTACCAACGGACATTATCAGATGGTCATCTAACTGAAGAGGCACTGAAAGGTTTAGCTGTTCCTGGATACTCTGATCATGAGACTGAGATTCCAACAATAGTACCTCCTAGTTCCCACTATACTTTGTACCAACAGGCGTTACCAGATAGTCATCAAACTGAACAGAGTCTGAGAAGTTCGTCTATTCTAGCTGGCCAGAAGCCTGGGTTAACTATCGCGCCTACTAGTTCCTACCCACTGAGAGAGAAGCCTGGTGATTTCTATCCACAGGCATTACCAGATAGTCACCAGACTGAACAGGTGCTGAAAAGGTCACCTGTTCCTGATGTACCAGCTGACCAGAAGCCTGGCATAACAACAGTGTCCTCTAGTTCTTTCCTACAGAGAGGGAAGCCTGGTGTTTTCTTCCAAAAGACATTTC
>NW_006409075.1:182188-188459 GCF_000296735.1 Chrysochloris asiatica
ACGTTCCACCAACAAGTGTTACCAAATAGTCCTCAAACTGAACAGACTCTGAGAAGTTCACTTGTTCCTGGTGTACCAGCTGACCAGAAGCCTGGGATACCAACAGTGTCCACTAGTTCCTACCCACAGAGAGAGAAGCCTGGTGTTTTCTACCCACAGTCATTGCCAGTTAGTCAGCTAACTGAAGAAGCTCTGAAAGATTCAGTGGTTTCCAGACAACCTGACCAAAAGACTGAGATACCAGCAGTGCCTTCTGTTTCTCATTCACATGAAGAGAAACCCAGTACTTTCTACCAACAGGTATTACAAGATAGTTGTCAAACTGAACAGGCTCTGAGAAGTTCACCTGTTCCTGGTGTACCAACTGACCAGAAGACTGGGATACCAACAGTGTCCTCTAGTTCCTACCCACAGAGAGAGAAGCCTGATGTTTTCTACCAACAGGAATTATCAGATAGTCATCTAACTGAAGAGGCTTTGGAAAGTTCACCTATCCCTGGTCCAGCTGACAAAAAGACTGGAATACAAACAGTGCTTTCTAGTTCCTACCCACAGAGAGAGCAGCCTGGTATTTTCTACCAACAGGTGTTGCCAAATAGTCATCTAAGTGAGGAGGCTGTGAAGGTTTTAGCTGTTACTGGACCTGCTGCCCAAAAGTCTGGGGTACCAACAGTGCCTTCTAGTTCTTACTTACATAAAGAGAAGCCCGGTAGTTTTCATCATCAGACACTGCCAGATCATCATCTTACTGGAGAAGAGGCTCTGAAAGTTTTAACTGTTCTTGAGTCAGCTGATCAGAAGATTGGGATACCAACAGTACTTACTAGTTCTTACTCACATAAAGAGAAGACTGGTATTATATACCAACAAGCACGTCCAGATAGTCATCTAACTGAAGAGACTCTGAAAGATTCACCTCTTCCTGGACCTGCTGACCAAAAGACTGGGATACCAACAGTACCCACTGGTTCCTACCCGCAGAGAGAGAAGTCTGATATATTCTACCAACAGGAGTTGTCAGACAGTGATCTGACTGAAGAGACTTCAAAGGTTTCAGCTGTTCCTGGACCAACCGACCAAAAGTCTGGAGTACCAACAGTATCCTCTCATTTCTCCTCGAAGAGAGATACATCTGGTATTTTCTACCAACAAGTATTGTCAGACAGTCATCTAACTGAAGAGTCTCTGAAAAGTTCAGATGTTCCTGGACCAGCTGACCATAAAATTAGGATACCAACACAACTCTCTAGCTCTTACTCACCTAGTGAGAAATCTGGTACTTTTTACCAACAGAATGTGTCAGATAGTCATCTAACTGAAGAGGCTCTGAAAGTTTCAACTGCTCCTAGACCAACTGACCAAAAAACTGGATTACTAATAGCTCCCATTAGTTCCTACTCACATACAGTGAAGCTTAAGATTTCACCTGTTACTGGATCTGATGACAAGACTGAGTCACCAATTGGTCCCACCAGTTCCAGTTCATCCCGAGAGAAGCCCAAGATTTCAACTGTGATTGGATCAGATGACCAGAAGACTCCGTTACTAACAGTTTTCTCTAGCTTTTATTCTCAAAGAGGAAAGCCTAGTAATATCTCTCAACAAGGGTTGCCAGATAAACATCAAAATGAAGATAATCTGAAGGTTTCAACAGTCCTTAAACCAACTGATGGGAATACTGGAATACCAGCATCTCTTGACAGTTCCTGTTCACAGACAGAGCAATCTAATATTTTCTACCCACCGGAATTGTCAAATAGACATCTAACTGCTGATTCTCTGAAGGCTTCAATAATTCCTGAACCAAGTGACCAGAAAACTGTGTTACCAACAGTTCCTACGAGTTCTGTTTCACAGGGAGAAAAGCTTAATATTTTTTCTCAACAAGATTTGCCAGATAAACATGTAACTGAAGATACCCTGAAGCTCTCAAGTGTTGGGCAAGTTGAACAGATTACTGAGTTGCCAACAGTTCCCTCTGATACTTACTTACATAGTGAAAAGCACAAACTTGTTTTGGAACGCACCCAAAGGTTAATAGACAATTTTGATTCCTCTGACCCCAGTGTTAACTCAAAGAATATGCCTGTAAATTCTCAGGCTGAAGGTAGAGCTGTAATACATAAACCTGAATCATTAAATTTTGGAGATTTGGGCCCTGAGGAAACCCGAGATATTGATAGTGGTTCCAAAACTCTTAAAGAGATTCAGACGCTTTTAATGGAGGCAGAAAATATAGCACTGAAGCGATGCAATGTTCCTACTCCTCTTATCCCCTTCAGGGATGTCAGTGACGCTTCGTGTATACAACCGAAGAAGGTTTGCTTCAAAGAACCCTTTCCAGCTGATGAATGTAATGATGATTTGCTTCAGAAACAGCCAGTATCAGAGAAAAACCCAAGCAGCAAGTGCATTCAGAAGGATATTAGCACACAGACAAATCTAAAATGCCAGAGAGGGTTTGAAAATTGGGAGTTTATTAGTTCAACTACAGTTAGAAGTCCTCTGCAGGAAGCAGAAAGCAAAGCCAGAGTAGCATTAGAGGAAACCCTTAAGCAGTATGAAACAGCCAAATATGTAATGAGGTCTGAACCTGAAGGGTGTAGTGGAAACATTGGGAATAAAATTGTTATCCCTGTGATGAGTATCATAAAAAGTGATTCAAGTAGTGACACAAGTGACGGGCATGGTTCCTGCTCATGGGACAGTAATTTACCAGAGTCTTTGGAGTCAGTGTCAGATGTCCTTCTAAACTTCTTTCCAGCTGCTTCACCCAATGCTAGCATAACAGATAGCAGAGAGGAAGAGGGTGTGTCAGAGACTGAGGATGGTGGTAGCAGCAGTGCTGATTCCCTGGCTACACATGTGAAAACCCTTCTGAAATGTGAATCTTCATTGAATCATGCCAAGCAAATACTGAGAAATGCAGAGGAAGAGGAATGTCGGGTACGAGCACGGGGTAAGAACTGATGTTAAAAAATAATAAAAAATAAAGGTATTTTACTTGGATATTTAGAGTCCTAGTATGGCGCTGTGGACTAATGCGTCTGACTGTAAAGTTGTTTGAATTGCAAGGTCGGTGGTTCAAGCTCACCAGCCGTTCCTTGGAAACCCTATATAGGGTTGCTGTGGGTCAGAATGGACTCGACGGCCCTTAAAACAACTTTGATATGTATAGTGTTTTACAATCTGACATTTTATAAGCTTGAAGCCTATAAATATATTTTAATAATTTATTTTAAATTAGGTGTTTGGAGGTCTAAATTTATTTTCATACAGAGTTGTTCACATGATTATGTTTTCCACTAGCAATCCAGAAAAGTTCCATTTAGCCAGTAATATTGTTGAGATATTGTATTAGTATTGTTAGTGTGTGTTTAGGGCTGAGAAGAAGTAGGTTCTGAAATCTGAAGGAAAGTAAAGATATAGCTTGGACTGCCAAGCTCCATTATGTTGTTAAGTATGGTTCTGACTCATAACAACCCTGTAGAGAGAGAGTTTCTGAGGCTGTAAATCTTTATGGGAGCAGAAAGCTTCATTTTTCTCTCACGGAGCAGCTTGTGGATTCAAACTGCTGACCTGTAGTTAACAGCCCAACACATAGCCCAATATGTTCCCCATTATGATTTTCTTATTTAGAGGCCAAAAGAAAGCCATCAGTTTTCTCTGTGCTCTCAATTTGTTCTGTGTCTTAAAATTATTTATGTTTTTCTTGCCTCTTTTCCACTAAAATACTCATAGTTTATCTCTGATCAAACCAAAACTTACTGCCGTGGAATTGCTCCTGATTCATAACAACCCAATGGGTTGAGGAGAATTTTCCATAGGGCTTCCAAGGCTGTCAGTCTGTACAGAAGCAAACTTCCGTCTTCCTACCACTGGCAGCTTGTGGGTTCGAACTACACTGTAACTGCTATGCCATCAGGGTTCTTTAGATTTCATAAGCATTAGGAAGAAGAAGATATCTCACACTAAAACTTGGGTTAGAAGTTCAAAATAGAGTACATAGTAACCGCATTCATCTAATACAGAATTCTATTTTTTAAAACAAGGAAACAAAATGCTGAAGACAGCATGGAAAATATACTGGGGGTGTGAGGGAGAACGACACCTTAAAAACAATTCATTTATACCTAGAAATCCTCCTTTGAGGATAGCTGTTTACATTTTTTTTCTTCTACCATTTATGCATATTTCAGTTCTCAAAGCAAAAAACCCCACAAGTTTTGTGATTTAAAAATACCTGCGCTCATAGAAATGGTAGTAACTGTAACAGGACTAAAGCAGGAGTCAAAAGGACTCTTCATATGAAGAAAGATTAGGATGCAAATGATTGAATATCAGATGGAAAGTACCTTCTGTGGAGAAATAACTATAGAATATGATTTATAGTGACATCATCTCTCTCAACTTGTAGTAGTTTGTCATGTAATTGAAAGGAAAAATTTTTGCTAGGGTTGTGTCGGCATGTTATAGAATATATTGATCTTTGCTCTTATAATCACTGATGAAGGTGATCACCTTTTCAGTATATTATTTTATGCTTTCTCTCTAGCCTGGAGTCTGAAGTTTAATATGGCTCACGAGTGTGGATACTCCATTTCAGAATTAAATGAAGATGACAGGCGAAAAGTGGAAGAGATCAAGGCAAAGCTGTTTGGTCATGGGAGAAGTGACTTGTCCCAGGTATGAGAGAAACCAGGAAATGTACAGGAAACATGTGAGAGAGAGAGTGGTGGGATTTGGATCTCTCATCGTTTGTATTGATGACTCCAGCCAAGTCACCATTAGACTTTAACTAACGTGTTAGAAGTCTTCATTTTCCCAAAGTTAAGATTTGAGGAGTGGGTTCAATGACTTTTGCTTAATCCCAGACTTATCCACTGAGAAAAATTTATCTTCTTAGAAAATTAAGAATGGGTTTGCTCACCTTATTAATATACTATTGATACAGAGACATGGAATGTCACCTATATAAATGGCTTTCTGTTTGATGTACTTATTTCCTTCTATTCTGAACCATTTCAGGCATAAAAAAGAATATATATGAAACACTATTTAAAGGATAAAGAGAACTATAAGTAATTCTTATTTATCAACCATCCAGTTTGAGAAGTAGAATGTTACTAAAAACCATTGAAGCCTTTGAATATTTTGCCCCCAGCAGTATCTCTTTCCTTTCTTATCCTGACATATGTTGGTTTCCTTGCTCTTTAGCATGGTTTTGATGAGATCAGGCTGATGTGTATTCTGAGAAATTTTTTTTTCACATAATCTTTGCTTTTGAGATTGTTCACTGTAGACACAATAGTTTTAGTTATTCCTTTTTATTGGTTTTCTAGCAAATGAGTATTTATCTATTTGTTCTTGTTGTTAAGTGCTGAAGAGTCAGTTACAACTCATAGTAACCCTGTTATAGGGTTTCCAAGGAGCAGCTGGTGATTTTGAACCACCAGTCTTGTGGTTCAAGCTGACATTGTGGTCCAGTGCTTTATTCCACAGCACCACACCAGGACTCCTTGTTATTAGTACCATCAAGTCAGTTCCGACTCATAGCGACCCTGTATAGGATTTCCAAGGAACTGCTGGTGAGATTGAACTGTCGAACTTGTGATTCAAACGACCTCGTGGTTCAGTGCTTATCCTACAGCACCATACCTGGACTTCCCCCTGCCGATCGACATTTGAATTCTCAACAATTTTTTGAATTATGAGCAATAATGTTGTTGATGTTGTTGCAGTGCCATCAAGTTGATTGCAACTCATAGCAACTCTGTATAAGGTTTCCCAGTAGCAGCTGGTGGGTTTGAACTGCCAGCCTTGTGGTTAGTAGTCCAGTGTTTATCCTATAGTGTCACCCAGGATTCCATAAACAATAATAGGTGATAATAATCATCATTTTATAGGGTTGTGCTATGGATTATAGGAGATAAAGCTTGTAGCATGCTATGTAGAATGTATCTCAATAATTGGCATTAGTTCTTAATAATTATTATTAATCCATAAGTATTGCTATAGCTATCATATGTATGGATTTTATGGGTTAATTCATACTAAATTTCTTGGATTATGCTTCCTATTTAGGTGACATACGTTATTGATTTAGCTATCTCAATTTTGGAAATCATTTTTAAAAGCACAAATGAAACTGCTCTTAGACTATAAAGTTAATCACGCCCCTCCTTGCTACAAAACGTCTATCTTTACATTCCCACCCCTCACAGTCGATCCTGATAACAATTATTCACTATTGTATCACAAGAGACCTATC
>NW_006409075.1:190175-191365 GCF_000296735.1 Chrysochloris asiatica
CTTTTGATGTAGGTTCCCTCTTGAAAGCTTGTAAGCCAGTCACTTCTTGCCTTTGTATTCCTCCCCTCCCTCCCCCTCTCCCCCCATTTTAGGTAGCCAATGTCCCCTTTGTGTAGTCTTATCTCCAGCTAAATGTTGTCTTAGTTTTTTGGATTTGTTTTTTTTTTTTGTTTTTTTTTTTGCAATGAGCACAATTTTACCTATGTATCTATTTCTTTATTTTTCTTCTCCTTCACCCAAATTAGTACATAGTCCTGGTGTGACTTTATAGAATAAGCGCTTTACTGCTAACCACAAGGTCAGCAGTTCAAACCCACCAGCTGCTCCTCAGAAACCATATGCAGGGTTGTTATGAGTTGACTTAATAATAGCAACAACAGTCCTTTTGTTGGGAATTTAGCCTGTCTTCTCCTCCCCTGGTAACAGTCAAATAATGTTCTTTTTGTGCAAATATATTTTGCTTAAAACCTTTATATAATAGTTTATATAAAGTATAGTATTTCTCTTTTCGTGATTGATTTATTTCTCTCAGCCGAGCATCCTCCAGGTTCGTCTGTATTTTTGCAGATTCACTGTTGTTCTTTAAAAACAACAACAACTTTTTATTGTGAATTGGGTGAATGTTTACAGAGCAGATCGATTTTTCATTCAGCAGTTCATATGCATTTTGTATCACGACATTAATTGCAATCCTCACAATGTAGCATCACTTGTCCTGCTTCTTCTCTCTACTTTGTTTCTACTCTTCCTTCTCTCCTAACTCTTCTGAACTTTTTCCTTGTGTACATGCTACCCTTGGTTGTTAATTCTAAGGCATATCTCCCTAGTATGTTTGCCTTACAAACCTGCCTATTGTGTGACTGAAAATTGAGCCATGGGCCTGAGTTCATTTCCAGAACTGAAGGGTGACAAAGGGTTAAAGTCTTAGAGGTTCCACCAGTCTGTGTCTACCTAGTTAGCCTGTTCATTTTTATGATTTTGAGTTTTGTTCCACATTTTCTCCAGTGACATTATGTGATTCCTTTCAGAACAATTGGTCATGGTATCAGACACCACCTAGTTCTTCTACTCTCAGGATTGTGGACACTGATGTCTGCATGGTCAGTTAGTCCATTGGACTAATTATTTCTTAGCATCTTTGATTTTCTTTGCTCTTCTTTCTTTCAGACAGGGTGAGACCAATAGTTATA
>NW_006409075.1:191870-213196 GCF_000296735.1 Chrysochloris asiatica
TCTACCTTCCTCCAGGCCCTCTGGATCTAGGTTCCCTCTTGAAAGCTTGTAAGCCAGTCCAGTCACTTCTTGCCTTTGTAGCCACCCCCCATTTTGGGTAGCCAGTGTTCAAGTTGCCCATCTCTGGTTATTCTTTGTATGGAGGGGGTAATGAGCTTTTAAGACTTGAGTTACTACTCACCAGAATAGGATATAGAACATCGTTTTTGTGGACTCTATCACTTGACCTTTGTGTCCACACACCCCTCCCAGACCATGAGACCTCAGGTTCAGTGATTTCATTCCCTCCATAAGATAAGCACTGGACTGTGGATCACAAGGTCAGTGGTGCAAGCCCACCACCCACTCCATGAATAAAAGATGAGGTTTTCTGTCTCCACAAAGACTTATACCTTGGAAACCCTATGAGTTGGAACTGACTCCATGGCACTTAACAATAACAAGACATTTTCATAATTTTGTCACTTGTATGTGTAACCACTTTCATAAATATATTTGCAGCAAAGGTCAATATATCCTGTCAAGTCTATGTTGTATTCATGGATTGTTGCTAAGTGCTGTTGAGTTGGTTCTGACCCATAGTGATCCTGTATATGGTTTACCCAGGAGCGGCTGGTGATCTTAAACCATTGACCTTGTGGTTCAAACCAACGTTGCAGGTCCAGTGCATTAACCCACAGTGCCACACCAGGACTCGTGGGTGGTATACTCATTATTCCTTGCATACACATTCAACCTGTGTGTGTCTGTTCATGCATCTACTTGCAGATCATTATTATTGCATGATTGTGTATACAACAGTATATACCTGTTCCCTTGAACTCTTGCACTCTTCCCAATGTCTTTTCCTGATTCCACCGTTTTTTGCTGACTTCCTCTTAATGTATTTTGCCTTTCCATCACCCTAGTTAATATGTGTTTACACTATAGTTGACATTCTGGTGTGATGCTATGGGATAACACTGAACTGCTAGTTGCAAGGTTGGCAGTTCAAACCTACCATCCACTCCTTGGAAACCCTGTACAGGTCACTATGAGTTGGAAGCAACTGAACAACATTTAACACCAACAATACTCTAATTGGTAATTTACTCTCTCTTCCCCATCCCATCCCCCTAGTAACCATCAAAGAATGTTTGTTTTAGTGTGAAAATCTTTTGTTAGCTTTTTATAATAGTGGTCTCATACCATATTTGTCCACTTGTGATGGTTCAACTTGAACTTCACTCAGCATAATGTTCTCCAGGGTCATCCTCGTTGTGAGATGTTTTGCAGATTTATTATTATTCTTTAATGCTGAGTATTATTAGTATTACACTGTGTATATGCACCATAGTTTGTATATCTGTTCTTCCACTGATAGGCATTTAAGCTGTTTCCATCTTTTTGCTGCTGTGAATAGTGCTCGATTAACATGGGTGTGCATATATCTATTCATGTCATGGTTCTTAATTCTCTAGGCAAACCCCATCAAATCCACTGCCATCAGTCAGTTCCAACTCATAGCGACCCTATATAAGGTATCCTAGACTGTAGGTCTTTATAGAAGCAGATAGCATCATCTTTCTCTAGGCAAGATTTCTTCAGTAGGATATAATCCAAGCAAAACTCACTGCCATTGAGTCGATTCCAACTCAAGAGCCTCTGGATAAGGTTTCTAAGGCTGCACATCTTTATGGGAACAGAAAGCTTCGTCTTTCTCTTGTGGAGCTGCTGGTGGATTTGAATTGCCAATCTCAATGTGCTTTATCTTACATCACCACAAAAGTTCCATAAATAGGATATAAGAAGACAATAATCATAAAAGAAATTTTTGATTAATTGCGCTTCATTAAAACAAAGCTGCTATGAAGAGTAAAAAGTCAAGCCAAAATTTGTGCAAATGTAGAATTAAAAGACAATGACATTTTTCCTTGCACTTCTTGAAGCCCTTTCATACATTGACCTACGTCCAGAGTCTATATAATGAACCACACAAATAATTCACTTGCCCCAGTGATTTGAAATGGGTACTTAGCAAATGACCAATTAACATTTGAAAATGTTCTCAATGTCATTATCCATTAGAATAATGCAAATTAAAGCCAGAGTGAGATACTGCTGAAAGTCAGAATGGCTAGGTAAAAACCAGAACAATGCCAAATATAGGAGAAATTGTGGAGCCGGTGACCTACACATGTATTGGCATTGGGAAGGTAAATTGGTACAATACTCTGGAAAACTAATTTAGCCCTTCTGGTCTGGTGCTGTGGGATAAAGCACTCGACCACAAGGTCAGTTGAATCACAAGATCGGTGGTTCAAACTCACCAGCTGCTCCTCAGAAACCCTATACAGGGAATGGCACTTAACAACAACAACACTAAAGGTAAGGAGCGTGGTGGCTCTGTAGAGTAAGCACTGGACTGAAAACCACAAGGTCAGCGGTTTGAGCCCACCTGTTTCTCTGAGGGAGAAAAATGAGGCTTTGCACCTGTAGAGATTATAGCCTCAAACACTGTATACAGGGTCACTATGAATTGGAACCAACTCGGTGGCACTTAACAACAAAAACTGAAGGTAAACGCCCAGGAGCCCTGGTTAAGTGTTTTGCTGCTAACCACAGGGTTGGTGATTGCTGGTTTGAACCATTCATGGGGAGAAAGATATGGCAGTCTTTTTCTATAAATATGATTTATGGGAACCCTATGAGCAAGTTCTTCTCTGCCTTATAGGGTCTCTGTGAGTCAAAAATGACTGGAAGGTTTTTTGTTTTTGTTTTTTCAAGGATCCCTGGTGGTGCAGTGGTTAAGCATTTGGATATTAGTCAGAAGGTTGACAGTTCAAACCCATCAGTGGCTTTGTGAGAGAACAACATGGTCTGCTTCCGTAGAGATGCCCTAGGAGGCAGTTCTGCTCTGTCCTATAGGGTCACTATGAGTTGGAAAGTTTTGTTTTGCTAAAAGTAAGGCATCCTTGGGTGGTGCAAATGGTTAATACACTTTGCTGACAGAAAGGTTGGAGGTTCAGGTTCACCCAGAAACCCTTAGAAGAAAAGCCTGGTGATGTACTTGAGAAAATCAGCCATTGAAAAGACTACGCCACACATGGGGTTGCCGTGAGTTATAATAGACTCAATAGCAACTGGTGGTGGTGGGGTAAAGGTAAACATACATCTGCCCTCTGACACTTCAGCCCTACTTCTAGCTGTGCATGCAAGAGAAACTAGTACATTTGTTCTTTAAAAAGACAGGGACAAAAGTAATTACTGTAGCCCAAAACTGAAAGCTTCTTATTTGTCTATCAAGCAGCGTAGAATAGATGAATCAGTTATGGTTTATTCATATAGTGGAATTGTACATAGCAATAAAAGAGGACAAACTACTGCTATCTTAATAGCATGGAAGAATTGCATACATTAAATATAACAAATAAAACCAGATATAATGGTCATACTGAATGATTCCATTTATGTGAAGTTTTAAGACAGACTAATCAATGGTGCTGAAAGTAAGACCAGTGACTAACGCTCCTGGGGCAAGGTGTAGAGTATTGACTGGGAAGAGGCACAGGTGATCTTCTCACGTATAGGAAAAGTGGTTTATCTGGATCTGGTAGCATAGACCTTTATTGATTTTTTTTCTCATTTTTTAGTAAGTGAGGACAGATTTTGTTAGGGTTTTTTGTGCCCTTTGTTCCAGGTTGCTGGCTTCTTCAGCGCCAAGTCTATGAGATAAAAGAGAAACCCAGAGATCTCACAACCATGTCACTCCTCACATCTCATGTCCCAGGGTCCCTAGTTGGTGTGCCTACCTTTCAGAGTCTTTTAAAATTTGTTTTATATGATATGCCCAGGAATTTTAGTTGTAGTGGGAGGTGGTATGCTGTGGAAGTCAGTTCCGACTCATAGCAACCCTGTACGGGGTTTGCGAGGCTGTAAATCTTTACAGAAGCAGAAAGCCTCATCTTTTCCCCATGGAACCACTGGTAGTTTTGAACTCCTGACCTTGAGGTTAGCAGCCTGATTCATAACCACTATGCTACCAGAGCTCCTTTTATTTAGTGGGAGGAATATGGTAAAGAACATCTACCCTGTCATCACAGAAACAGCAGACTAAATTATTTTTATGTAAAAATAAATGTGGTTGTATCTTCAAACAGAATGTCAAATTACTATGACTTTATAGGTAAAATAGAAAATCCATAAAGAAATTTTATATTTATTATGGTCAGCTTTGGGCACTGATCTATGCCCCAAAGACCCAAGCTGTCTGGGCCGCTGAACTGTCCTTACACATGGCTTCCAAGATTATTCTAGGTATTACCATTTTCAACTGGCAAGAGCAATGGTGATGGTAGTGGGCAGCATGAAAGTCAAGAAGTTGAGTTTTAAGGACAGGAAGCACAAGTTGTATTTCTACTTTTACTCATATCCCACTGGCTAGTCATAGGGTCCTATCCACTGCAGAAGAAACAGGAAATGTCTTCAGCTTGGTGAAGCTTTTAGTAGTAAAATGAGCATTGGGGAAAGTGAATATTGGGGAATGGCAGCAGATTTTGGCTATGGTTACTTAGTGAAAATTTTGAAAACTGTCTCATGAGCCATTTTATGTGACAGTTAGCTGTCTATTTCTTGCTGTCCTCTTAAAAAAGAACAGCGCACCCTGAGCTTCACAGTCAAATCTTAGACTGGATATAAAACTGATACATATACAATTATTTGGGACTACTTTAATAAAAAACCTGTTTATATCTTCTAGGGTTTACAGAGTCCACGGGGTATAGGATGCAAGCCAGAAGCTGTATGTAGTCACATTATTATTGAGAGCCATGAAAAAGAATGTTTCAGGACTCTAGCTACTCAGCAAGCACAAATGGATGGTCATCCTTGTGTCTTCAGACCCGATGAACCTGATGAAATGATCAGAGGACAGCAGGGCCCCTCATCATGGAGAGCCAGGCATATCAACCTTTCCAAATCATTAGACCATAACCACCCCCGCTTCAAAGTTTGGAATTCCTTGCAATTACGAAGTCATTCTCCACTTCAAAATTTTACAGCCGATAACTTTAACAAAGATCTGCGAATGCCATTTCATGAAAAGATGGACCCTTGGTTGTCAGAATTTGTAGAGCCTGCTTATGTGCCATTGGAGGAAATGGATTTTCATTCTTCATCCCAAGTGTTGCCCCCAGAATCCATGAAAAAGTTTACTACCTCCATCACTTTTTCATCTCACCGGCATTCTAAATGCATTTCAGATTCCTCTGTTTTTAAGGTTGGTGTTACAGAAGATAGTTCTGGAGCATCTACAGGAGTGATTAATTCTCATTTCACTGAAGAGCAAAATCCTCTTAGAGATCAAAAAAGGAAAACCTCGTCCCCCGTGTCATTTAAAATGTTTAGTCACTCACCAGATAAAGATTTAACTATTTTAGCAGAGAGCAGTGGGAAATGCCAAAAATCACCTGTTAACTTTGATCATTCTCACCAAGAAGAAAAACTCTTAGAAATATCAGATTTTAAAGTCAGTCATTCTGATCCCAGGCCCAGTGCAAATTCTAGCAATTTCCTTAGCATGGGCAGACTGAATTCCAGACTCGGAGGACAAGAAAAGAATGTAACTCCAGATATTCCTTCACTCATTTTTCTTGAACAGCGTGAACTCTTTGAACAAAGCAAAGTCCCACGTGCAAATCACCACATGAGAAAACATCATTCTTCACCTCATCACTATCAAGATTATGTCGCTCCAAGCCTTCCTTCTCGCATTTTTCTTGAACAACGGGAGCTGTTTGAACAAAGCAAAGCTTCCCATGTAGGTTCTCAGATGAGAGAATACCATTCTCCCATTCATCAAGGTCAGAATTGTATAGCTCTAGACCTTCCTTCTGACATTTTTCTTGAACAACGCAAGCTCTTTGAACAAAGCAAAGACCCGTATGTAGATCACCACCATTCCTCCGCTCCTCAAGATCAGGAATGTGTAATAGAAAAGGACAATCATTGCCATTCTAATATGGAAAATTCTGAAGCCAAGTTCAGTAATATTGTCTCCCAGTCAGCCCTGAATCATTGCGCTCCACCTTCAAATCGAAAAGCAGTTTCTTGTGTTCGTATAACTCTTTCACCCAAGACTTCTTCCAAATTGGATAGTGAAACCTTAGATAAAAACTTACATTCAGTGGATCCTGTATGTAAACCAAGGACAAATAGAGAGTTTGACTCTGAACTGCAAACCGGATCTTTGAGATCATTGGAACCAACCTCAGAATCTAAATCTTCTCTAGACTTCCATGTCGTACATTTTCCTGTTACAGATACTATAACTCAGAACCGGAACATCAAACCAAGTCAGAAAGTGACCTCAAGGCAAACACAAGTGAACAGTTCAGATTTGGAAGGCTATTTCAATCCAGAGGTAACAACTCCAGCAGCTGCAGACCACAGGTGAGTCTCACTCTAATAACAGGCAAGCTGATGGCATTTGTGATAAAGGGTTGTAAATATTTTTCAGTAAACATAACTAATGGGGTGGGGGGGAGGAAATAGGGTTTTTCTTAGGGGGAGATTATATCTGACTAATGTAGAAATCTTTCAGGAAATGAATAAAATATATGTAAGAAGGAAAATGTGAAAGTAACTTATTTATACTTTCAAAGGTTTTTTGTGTTTTTTGACAAGACTTGGCATCAGGTATTGTAAAGCGTTGAGTTATTTTGATAAGAATCTTTGCTTATCCAGTGGTACCGTTTTCTAATCCCTTATTTATTGTGCTAGGCTTTGGAAAGCTGTTCTTTTTCTCTTGTCCTCTTTCCATTTCTCTTCCTCTCAAGGATTTCATTTCATAGAATTGAAAATTTTCAACCTTATAGCAATAGAAATTATTTTGTCCCAACATCGTAGGAAAGGGAACCCAGTTCAAGAATAACGCATGAAATGTATATATTTCAGCCTAATTTTAGGACTGTCATTGATGAAGTTTTGCATTGAGTCTCTTACATATAGCGAGACAGAGCTATTTCTTGTGTTTAATGTTTCCACCTACTAATTGGAAGCATTCCACAGTACAGGCCACTGGGCTTTGAAAGGAGGCAGGGAAAAAATAGTTAACATCCACATGTGGTAGTCTAGCAATGTTTTCTTACTTTGTCTTCATGGCAGACCTCTGAGGTAGGTAGTGGTATCCCCATTTGCCCACTGGAAAATTCAACCACAAGTTGCTACTTGTGCCAAAAGACATGTATGAACAAAATATTTTTAAACTTTCATAGTTTTAGATAGTTTTAGACTTATAGATTAATTAGAAAAAGAGAATTGCTATTACTACTAATCTATTGCTATGCAACAAATCACCCCAAAACGTAATCAGCTTAAAACAACAAACATATATTATTATCCCAGTTGTGAGTCATAAATATTATTATCCCAGTCATTGTGAGTCATAAATCCAGGTATGGTATAATTGGGTGCCTCTGGCTCATGGTTGCAATCAAGGTGTTAACGACAGCTGTGATGTCATCTCCAGGTTTTACTGGAGGCCTTGCCTCCTCACTCACTCACATGACTGTTGGCTGATCTCAAGTCCTCCCTGGCTGGTGACTGGTGACGTCTGTTTCTTGTTTTGTGTTCTCTCTGTAAAGCAGCTTACAACATGAAAGCTAACTTCCCTCAGAGTGAGCAAGTGAGGGAACATAAGAGGGTGCCTGAGACAGAAGCCAGAGTCTTGGTAACCAAATCTTGGAAGCAACATCTCATCACTTTTGCCATGTCCTGTAATTGAAACAATTACTGTATCCATCTCACACTCAAGGGTTGGAGATGACACAAGTGCCTGAATGCCAGAAGCAGAGATTGCGGGGGGTTGCCTACTACAGTTCCCATATATCCTTCACCTAAGCTTTCCCTTATGGTACCATCCTACATAATCATAAAACATTTATCCAAATGAAGACATTTTCCTTAGTATAAGGCTGCTGCAACTAAAGTACAGACTGATTGGGATTTCATCTGATATTTCCATAAATGTACTTTTTCTTGTTTCAGAATATAATCTAGCATCTCAATCTCACCTTTCGTTTACTTATCATGTCTCTGTAATATTTTCTGTCGTGTCGCTTCCTTGTCTTTCTTGACCTTGACACTTAGAAGAGTACTGATCAGTTGTTTGGGAGAAAATATTTTGGCTTTTTTTAAAAAAAAATTTGTTATTATTTAGGCTCAGTTTGGAGTGCATGCATTCTCATATGTTGTACTGTATTATTGGTGATGGTAATCCTGACCACTTGACCAAACTTGTAGCTACGAGGATTCTTCACTGTACAATTCTTGTTTTTTCTTTATACATACTAAATATTTGGAAGGGATACTGTCGACTCTACAACTACCCTGTTTCTAGTAGAATTTTAAACACTCATTCTAGCATCCATCAGTGGCTCTTGCCTCTGACTGTTATTATGGTGGTGTTCTAGTGGTGTTTTTCTATTTTTTGCTTCCCTTCTGTATTTATTAAATGGAATCCTAAAAGGAAGAGTTCTTGTTCCTCAGTTTTTTCATTTTCCCGGTTATTTATTTATTTATGTAAGTATGGATTCATGCATATTTCTTTACTACTTTGAGTTATAGTCCTATACCATCATTTATTTTGTTGCTCAGGTTGTTCCAGTTTGGACTATTGGTAATTCTTTTAGGTAGGATTCTGTGGTCTGCCCCAGTCATGGAATTAACCATTTCTGCAAGTAACCCTCCTGTTGTTTAGTTTGGTTTGTTTTTTTTTGTTGTTGTTTTTCTAACTCTCTATGGATTTGTTTGTTTAATTTTTATTGTGAATTGAGTGAAGGTTTACATAGCAGATCATCAACAGTTTTATATTTAATTAATCATATACTTACTTTCATTACAATGACTGCAATCCCCTCCATGTACCATCAGTTAACAGTATGACGTTCTGTTTACTTTAACTCTTACATTCCTCCCTGTGTCTCCCACTATCTTCATCTTTTCTCTGCCAGCCTCCCTCTTGCTGTATATTGCCTGCCCTGTCACTTACATTAATGTGCTTATCTTCTAGCCTGTACTTAATTTTCCCTTTACCCCACTCTGGTAACACTCATAAAATGTTTCTTTTATCAAGAAAAACTTTCCTTAACTTTTTATAACAGTGGTATCATACACTATTGGTCCTGTCGTGATTGACTAATTTCATTCAGCATAATATCCTCCAGGTTCTCTTGTAGACATCATATTGAAGAATTCTGTTTTCTTATCCATCCTGTTACTCTGTTTCTTAATTGGGGTATTTAATCCATTACATTTAGTGTAATTATCAATAGATATGAAGCGATTGCTGTGTTTTTATTTTTTGGGTTTTTTTTTTTTTTGGTGCTGCTGGTTTCTTTGTTCCACATAATTTTCTACGTTGAGTTCATTGTATTTGTGGGTTTTCTGTCATTTTCATTTTTGTTATGTTAATGTTTACTAGGTATGATTTTTCCTCTTTTGATGTGAAGGTATATTAATTATCTTTGAGGTTACCTTATAATTTACTAATTTTTCTCCTGTTTAAAACTGTTTTTTTTTTATCTTGAAATCTACTTGACTTCCTTGCAATTTAGAAGTTCTGTATCTACACTATTCCCTCATTTTACTTTGTAGGTTTGCTTTTTTTTCATTATATATTAATATCTGTGGTTCCCTATTTTCAGTCTTTTTTTTTTTTTTTACTTTAAATAGCTCTGTATCTTGATTGAGTTCTATAGGTTGTTTCTTCACTTTGTTGATAAAATCCATTGATGTAAGACTTCTTAATTTTTTATGAAATCCAGTGTATTCTGCCTTTTGCTGTTTATAATTTTGGTGTCAAATCTAAGAATTCATTATTAAATACCACTCTTTAAGCATTATCCCTATGTTTCTTCTAAAAGTTTTATGATTTTAATGATAACATTTAGGTTCTTGACCCATTTGGAATTAATTTTCGTATATGGTATGGGTTGTGGGGCCAGCCTCATTCTTTTGCATGGGAAATCTACTTTCCTCATACCATTTATTAAAAGAAACTGTTCTTTCCCCCACTGAATGGATTTAGTACTCTTGTTGAAATGTAACTTACCCTGGATGTGTGGGTTAATTTTAGAGTCTCAGTTCTATTCCATTTGTTGATATGTCATTATAAGGAGCTCTGGTAGAGTAGTGATTACAAATCGGGCTGCTAATCACACAGTCAGCAGTTCGAAACTACCAGCTGTTCCACAGGAAAAAGATGAGGCCTTCTGCTCCTGTAAAGAATTACAGCCTCGGAAACCCTGTACAGGGTCGCTATCAGTCGGAACCGACTCCTCAGCAAATATAATAACAACAGCATATGTCATTATACTAGCATTAGGCTATTAAGGATTATTGTAGCTCTATGTTATGTTTTAAAATCAGGAAGGGTGAGCCCTCTTACTTTGTTCTTTTTACAAATTCCTTGGCTGTTTAAGAAATCCTGGTATGATGCTGTACGATAAGCACTGGACTGCTATCCATAAAGTTGGCAGTTTAAACCCACCAGCTACTCTGTGGGATAAAAATGAGACTTTCTGCTCCTGTAAAGATTTACAACCTCAGAAACTCTACTTAGGTTATTTGTGAGTTGGAATCAACTCGTTAAGACTGACTGAGTCTGGGTTATTTGGAGCCCCTTGCTGTTACATACAAATTTGACGATTGGCCTTTCCATATGTGTGGAAAAAGCTGTTGGAATTTTGATGAGGATTGTTTTATGTCTATAGATTGTTTTTGGGTAGTATTGCCATCTTAATAGTATTATCTACTAATCTGTGAATATCCAATTTCTTTGCATTCACTTATGTCTTCTTTAATTTCTTTCAGCAAGGTTTTATGGTTTTCAGTGTACAAAGTCTTTTACATTGAAAAATTTATTCCTAGGTATTTTATTTTTAAATGCTGTTATAAATGGAATTAGTTCCTTTTCATATTGATCATTGCTGTTGCACAGAAATCTAACTTATTTTTTCGTGTTGAACTTGTACCCTGCTACCTTGCTGAATTCATTTATTAGTCCATTATTAGATTGAAAAATTTCCCTTGCATTCCTAGTGTGTTAGGTGGTTTTAAAATTTTTTCATCATGAAAAGGTGTTGGATTTTGTCTAATTCCTTTTTTTGTGTCAATTCAACTGATCATGTGTGGTTCTTTTCCTTCATTCTATTATTGTGGTGTTTTTACCTTGATTTTTTTTTATGCTAAACTACCTTTACGTTCCTGAGATGAATCCCACTTGATCATGATGTATGCTTTTGGATTCAATTTGCTAGTATTTTGTTATGGATTTTTGCATTACCAGGGTTGTATCCTTTCACCATACTTTGTATGCTGAGTAAATAATGAGAGAAGCTGAATTATAGGAAAAAGAACATGGCATCAGGATTGGAGGAAGCCTCATTTTTAACCTGTGAGAAACAGATGATACAACCTTGCTTGCTGGAAGCAAAGAGGACTTGAAATAGTTACTGATGAAGATCAAAGACTTCAGTATGAATTGCACCTCAACATAAAACAAAAATCTTCACCACTGGACCAACAAATAACATCATGATAAACAGCTAAAATATTGAAGGTGTCAAAAACTTTATTTTAATTGGATTCACAGTCAACACTCATGGAAGCAGCAGTCAAGAAATTAAACGACATATTGCGTTAGGCAAATCCACTGCACAAGATTTCTTTAAAGTCTTAAGAGCAAAGATGTCAGTTTTAGGACTAAGGTGCACCTGATCTTATATGAATGTTCCTTTACACTGTCCAGTGTGAAAGTTGGATAGTGAACAAGGAAGACCCTTTGTGGTCACCAGCAGTTTTTGGTGGTGGGATGAGGTTCTGACCCTACAATAGAGGGTCCTTATCTTTGCTGACCAAAGAATAATCAGATTAGACTGACAAGAGTTTCACACAAGTAAAAGATTATCAAGAAGAACAGATCTGGCCTGAGGAGACGAGGAGGTAAAGCTAACTGTCCCGTCTCCCCGAACGGATAGAGGCTTTTCTGGGATTTAAAAGGTGGGAAAAGGTATCACGTTCATTTATAGAGATAAGTAGGAATTTCCATGAAGTGGCCCATATGTGAGGGGCCATGCTAGTTGGCTTCGTTTGCAGCATTTTTTCTCCATTGTAGAGGCCGCTGGTAGTGCCGGGGGTCCTGAGTCGGGGTCCTGCTTCAACAAAGGATCACCTCGACGAGCGTGGGGGTTTTAACGTGAGTGGGAGATCTAGTAGGCGAAAGAAAAGACAGAGACAAGATTGATGCAAGCTGACAGGCAAGCTAGCACACCAAGCTAGCAGAGCCCCAGTCTTTTATTGTCAGAAGAAGGAAATTGACACAAAAGAAAATAATGATAAAAATGTTGATTATTCACTCAGGACAGGATACAAGATCATTCATGTGATACAAGACACAATGATTCACAAAATTATCTTTAACTTCTGAGGACATCATGATTCTTCTTAATAAACTAAAATCCTTATTTCTATAAGAAAGGTTCAAGCAAGCAATTACAGATTATAGATTAACTTCTAGGTTCGTGTAGCCTAGGGCAGCAACTTGCGGTTTCTTAGAAGGTGTTTAACATATTTTCAAAACTTAATCACAAGTGGGTAAAGGTGAGAGGCTCTAGAGTTTTTACTAAAGACTAAGTTATATTTTCTAAAGAAACAAACTGCTTCTGTGTCTTTTGCAGGCAAACAATACATGCTTTTGTTAGTGAACAAGATTTCAGATACTTAGCTTCCATTGTTAAACTAATGATTCTTTCCTCCTTGCTTCTACAATTATAGAGAAGGTGAAAAACAGGTTTTGACTTTTCTAAGAAGGTGCGGTTTCATCTTTACATTCTTTTAACTCTGTTCTGGTTTCCATATCTTGATATGACAATGTTCATTGCTATTATATTCCCAATATACCTTGGGGGGAAGGAGAGTATTTGGATTAAGTTGATTATACCCGGAGGCAGTTTGGGGGTGCATAAAATTATCACATACAGCAAGATTCCCATGAAAAACATCGAGAGCACAGCAGACGTACATAGGGGTGTCTTTAGGGGGTAGCTACCAGTTTCAGTGTTATTATTTTACATAGACATTAACAGCTCATGTATCTGTTTAATATTAAACATAACTAAGTAATTGGTTAGAAAAAAATTGTTACATATTCTCTGCATTGCTACATCCTGTTTTTCTGTACTTTTAGTTCTCATAGTCTCACGCACAACTCTTGTTACTGGGGCAGTGACTTTTACATGAGAGCCATTGATCAAAACGTTGTGCGTATTATTACTGAAAACAATCACTTTCCCAGAAGCTACAATTACCGGAATTAAGAGCATAAAGAACAAGTACAGAATGCACAAAAGTACAATTAAAGAAAATTGCGCAGAGGTGGCCAAACAATGAGTTCGCCAAAGCCTATGAACCCGGGACTTCAGGGAGTTACTTCCCTGGCCCTCGGGGTCCATGGCCCATAAGCCTGAGGAGGGCTTAAAGACTGGATTTTCGTCCATGTTATCCTTGTGCCTCAACTTCTCAGTGCTGATTATGTATGCTGCAGCTGCCAGCACTTTGCTATACTTGTGCCTCAACTTCTCAGTGCTGATTATGTATGCTGCAGCCGCCAGTATGGTAGGAGCAGACAAAATTTACTTTGGGATGTTGTGCATGTGTAGTTTTTTCAGGACTCTGGTTCAGACGCCCTCTTAGGGGCTAGTGTTCTCCCATGCTCCCAGCAGAAGGTCATCCTATAAAGTTATGCCTAGGGCACTGGGCAAACCAGTCCATCCTGTAAAACATCTTACTGGGAAGTAAAATAAGGAATTTTGATGTGTGGTCTTTCTGTGACATGTCTTAGGGTGTGGCTACTCATCTGTACCCCCTGAGCATGTTCTACACATCTTCACAATTGTTCAAGCAAGGAGGGGCACAGTTCTCAACATTCTCCAAGACTTTAGTCAATAAGTGGCTCATCTTTAATTCTGACTTCTGAACCCCTTTTAACGCCTGTCTCATTTGCTACAGGTAATTTAAAAATTGTGTTTATCGGTTCTTTGTTGCTAGCATGTAGAATTACTGTTGTGGATACCCCACATCCAAAAAGATGACAGAAAGTATCCTTCATTCGAAATTTGGTTTGGATGTTCAGACTAATTGACTCTCATATACACAGTAGGTATGAATAGCAGGGAAGTCTTCCCAAGCTAATTCACAAAAGGCGTGAGAGAGCACGGAAAGGAAACAGGTTTGGTGTTTCTTTGATGATTAGAGGGTAGGACTGGGATGAAAGTTTCTGCATGGGTAATGGCTTGAAGGTTTAAACCTCCATTGGAACTGGAGAAAGGAGCACATATGCTTTCTTATCAGCTTGCCCAGATGTGAGGCAAAAAGGAGATAAAAGGGAGATGAGACTTGAAAAAGTGTGTCAGCATTCAAACATCAAAAATGAGGTCAGACTCTTATAATCTAATCCTGATTTCTAATGACTAAAATATATCATGTTTCACTTAATTTAATTTGAACTGGTTTAAGTAAGTCATTGTGTCACCCTGAGATCTGTTGCCTTGAGGCCTGTAAGTAAGGTGAAAGTTCCCTTGAATGCCTTGTTTTAAAACCCAGCATGACTGACTTTGAGAAATGAATGAGTGCCTTGGTCACTGTCAGTAACACCTGGAACTCTGATGGAGCCAGAGTAGTGTCTTAGTGAGGCCTTGAATTGTGGCATTAGCATGTGCAGAGATATTGATTTATATTTTGGGTAAATGTGAGGAAAAGAGATTCCCAGTGTTCTTTACCCCAAAGGGTAAGAAATTATTGTTACTACCATGGGCCAGGCTAGATGTCCATACCATTTGTAAAGGCTCAAGGCTCTGTAAAAATCTGTAGATGGGGTGAATTGATATCTAGTACGTTCAGTGCTGAAATAACCCCGTGAAGTTTGGGGACTTCTCACTGAGCTCCTGGTATCACTGCCATCCATAAAATATGTGAAATACCTTTGTTGTTCACTCAGTTAATCCCAAAAGACTCTCCAGATAACTAAGAGATCTGGAAGAGGGGTGTGCACGTCTAGCACCATGGCATGTGGCAAGGTACTGAGGACAGAGGTGGCCACCTTGTTCTGCAAGGCTCAGGCTTCACTATACTGTAGGAAGGTGACTTCAGTGACCATGCCAAGTTTGTGGGTGGTGCTTCCATGATCCAAAGTATAATGGAGAGCTGTGTGTGGAGAGTTGCAGCTAAGAACATCTTTTCCCACGAGAGTCCAGTATGTGGTCAGCAGTTGCCACTCTAATGGCATATTGCCAAGGCAAGTACTTTCTTGAATCAGTAGGATGGTCTGTGAGCTTTGAGAGTCCACAAGGTTTGAGATGCTGAAGCCTCTGCAGTGCAGGAGTCTCGGGGCACTAATGGGAAAGCCTGTTGTATGAAATTTGAACAGATTTTAGAGCCTGTTGTTGGAAGGGCCTCATTCAAGGTGGGTGATTTAAAAATAATATTATAAAATGGTACACATTACGTTGTATTACATTGATTGACTTTCATACTTTAAAAACAAAAACAAATCCACAGCCATTGAGTCATTTCCTGCCTAAAGCAACTATGTGTAAGGTTTCTGGAGATCTACGTCTTCATGGGAGCAGAAAGCTTCATCTTTTTTCCTGTGGAGCAGGTGGGTTTGAACTGCTAACCTTGTAGTTAGCAGTCCAGCACTTACCCTACAGAGCCACTAGGGCTCCTTTCATATTTTTTAACCACACTTGAATTCCTGAAACAAATCTCACTTGGTTATGGTGTACAATTCTTTTAATAAGCTGCTGAATTTGGCTTGTTAGTATTTTGTAAGTTTTAGCTCGGGTGGATCATGACAAGCTATGGACAACATTGAGAAGTATGAGTATTCCAGAACACTTAATTGTACTTCTAAGAAATCTGTACCTAGACCAAGAAGCAGTTGTTCGAACAGAACATGGGAACACTGAAAGTTTTAAAATTGGGAAAGGTGTGAGACAGGGTTGTATTCTTTCACCATACTTATTCAACCTGTATGCTGAGCAAATAATACCAGAAGCTGGGTTCTATGAAGAAAAACGTGGCATCAGGATTGGAGGAAGACTCATTAACAACCTGCGATATGCAGATGATACAACCTTGATCGCTGAAAGTGAAGAGGACTTGAAATATTTACTTATGAAGATTAAAGAGCACAGCCTTCGATATGGATTGCATCTCAATGTCAAGAAAACAAAAATCCTCACCACTGGACCAATAAACAACATTCTTATCAATGGAGAAAGGATTGAAGTTGTCAAGGACTTCATTCTTCTTGGATCAACTATCAACACTCGCGGAAGTAGCAGTCAAGAGATCAGACGACGTATTGCACTGGGCAAATCTGCTGCACAGGAACTTTTTAAAGTATTGAAGAGCAGAGATGTCAGCTTGAGGACTAGGGTGCGCCTGACCCAGGCCATTGTGTTTTCAATAGCCTCATATGGATGCGAAAGCTGGACAGTGAATAAAGAGGATCGTAGAAGAATTGATGCCTTTGAGTTGTGGTGTTGGAGGAGAATACTGAGGGTGCCATGGACTGCCAAAAGAACCAATAGATCTGTTTTGGAAGAAGTGCAGCCAGAGTGCTCCTTGGAGGCCAGGATGGCTAAGCTTCGTCTCTCCTACTTTGGACATGTAGTCCGGAGGAAACAATCGTTGGAGAAGGATGTCATGCTGGGTAGGGTGGAGGGTCAGAGAAAAAGAGGAAGACCTCCAACGAGATGGATCGGCCAGGTGGCATCATTGATGGACTCGGGGGTGGCAGCGGTGGTGAGGTTGGCCCAGGATCGAACATTGTTTCGTTCTGCTGTGCATGGAGTCGCTATGAGTCGGTTCCGACTCGATGGCACCTGACAACAACAACAACAACAATTACTAAATTGTATAAAATACTTTTTCTACCGCTGTTGAGGTAATCATATTTATTTTCTCCTTTATTCTGTTGATGTGATGAATCATATGGATGGATTTTTTAAAAAAAATACTTCGATTTTTAGAACAGTTTTAATTTAGGCTTATAGAAAAGCTGTGGACAGTTCAGAGATCCCTTGTGTCCCCACCTCCCAAGGGTATTCTGTTTCTTCTGTTGCATTCAAGTGGCACATTTGCTACCATTGATGAACCAACATTAATACATTATTATAAACGAAACTTCATAGTTAAATTAGGGTTCACTGTTTGTGTTGTATAATCCTGTGGGTAATATTGTCTATCCAACATTACATTATTAGGCAGAATAGTTTCACTGCCCTTAAAATGTTCTGTGTGTAACCTAGTCATCCCTTCCCTTTGAAGCCACTGTCTTTTTACTATCTCTAGTTTTGCCTTTTCCAGAATGTCAAACAATTGGAATCATACAGTATGTAGCTTTTTCAGGCTGGCTTTTTTTACTTAATAATATTCATTTAAAGTATCCTGCATGTCTTTTTGTAACTTGATACATCATTTCATTTTCATTGAATATTATTCCATTCAATGGATATACCACTGTTTGTTTTCCATTCACCTATTGAAAATCATAATTGTTGTTAAGTGTCGTAGAGTTAGTTCTGACTCATAGCAACCCAGTATAGGGTTTCCAAGGAGCTGCTGGTGGGTTTGAACCACTGACATTGCAATTAACAGTCCTGTTCTTATCTTACACCTCCACAGGAATGTTGCTTCCATTGTTTTGGCAATCATAAATAAAACTGGAGTCCTAGTATGGCACTGTGGGTTAATGCACTGGACTGCAAAGTCATTTGAACTGCAAAGTCAGTGGTTCAAGCTCACTAGCCGCTCCTTGGAAACTGTATACAGATAGAGTTGCTATGGATCGTAACGGAATTGATGGCACTAAACAACATAAATAAATAAAGCTGCTATAAACAAGAGGTCTTTTGCAGCAGATTTGCTTAATACAGTATGTCTTTTAATATTTTCCAAATGCTGGTTTCTTAATTTTAGCAAATATTAACAATAGGAGAAACTGGGTAAGGGAGAAATGGAACTTTTTTATGTTTTTAATTTTTCTGTAAATCTAAAGTTATTCAAAACAGTTTATTTAAAAAAAATAATTGACATTGTATTTTACATTTGTGTGCAGATTTTTATGTCAATATGCTTTTAGTTCATTTGGGCAAATAACCCAGAGTGTACTTTCTGAATTATATGGAAAACCTAGGTTTAGCTCAGTAAGAAACTGCCAGACTTTTGTTTTTTAAGTTTTTATTGTGAATTGAGTGATAGTTTACATGGAAAAACATCGGTTTTACAGTCATCATTTCATTGCAATGATTACAGTCTCCTCCATGCATCATCATTCAACAGTTTTTGCTTCTATTACCTTGGTGTTTTGGGGGTGGGGAATGTACACAAAAACACTGAGGAATATATAATAATTTAAACTACCAAAGGGCACATTCTGCAAGCCTGCCTCCTGGCTGTCAGCACACAGCCTTTCTCTTTCCTTGAGTCTAGAATTCTCAGCTGCTTACTCTCTCCATGCCATCACCTCTGCCGCCATCTCTGGTGTCGCTGCTTCTCTGGATAAAGTCCCACATTTTGCTCATACTCTTCTTTGATGGTCCTATGGTCTTCTGTTCCTGGAATGTAAGATTAACTACTCACCCGTTTTTGTTACAAAACTTATACCTTTTCAGTTGTGACAGTAGCAATTATTCACTATTGAATCATAAGAATCTTACCCATTTTGTAAATGAATGAGCATTCTTACTGTCTTTCATCCTCACTAGAATTCAATATTGGCATTCGCTGACTTAGCTAATTTTATACTCTTTAGGTGGGTCATCTGAATAGGGGTGCATACGTACACATACATGGATGTCTGTGTGCAGTCAGAAGAGTAAGCAAGCACATGCCTTGTGCTCAGAATTTGGCTTAGCAGTATGTTTAGAATTTTTGCATCTGTATTCATAAGTGGATTTGTCCTTTTTTTATTCCTCATTATTCTCTTCAATTAGTGAATTATAGGCAGCGGGCAGAGATTCAAAAGTTGTTTAATATGTTACAAATAATACAAATAAATAAAATAAACTTTTAAAATACGTTTTATAGAAAGTTTTCTATAAATCTGATATTATTTAACATCTTAACATTGACATGGTTGTTGTTTGTGTTCAGTGCCATTGAATCAATCCTAATAGACTCATATGCATGTGAAAGTTGGACAGTGAGTAAGGATTACCATAGAATTAATGCATTTGAGTTGCTGTGTTGGAGAAGAATGTTAAAAGTACTACAGACTGCCAGGAGAACAAACAAGTCTGTATTGGAAGTGCATCCAAAATACTTCTTAGAAGATTAGGTTGTCAAGACTTTGTCTTTTATACTTCAGACATGTTATCAGGAGGGATCAGTCCCCAGAGAAAGATATTATTATTGGTACAATGGAAGGTCAGGAAAAGAAAGGAAGATCCCAACAAGATGGATTGACCGTGGCAACTGCAGTGGGTTCAAATGTAATAACAATTACATGGATGCTCAGCACTGGGCAGTGTTTTATTTTATTATTTGTAAGATCTCTATGAGTCAGAACAGACTCAACAACTCCTAACAACTAAACTAATATGATTTTGATTTTTTGGATTTCATAACTAACCTCCAGACTTTATTGGAATTCCTTAGGTTTTCTGTTCATACTCTTTTCTGGTTCAGACCACAGCCCAGGACGTTTTATTGCATTTAGTTACATCTCCTTTGCCTCCTCTCATTTATAACAACTTTTCATTCTCTCCTTTTTCATGAATTGATAGTTTTTAAGATTACTGGCCAGTAATTTTTCTTTTTCTCAATGTTTCTTTTTCTTTTTCTTTTCTTCCATGATTTGACTGAGATTATAGTTTCAAATATACTACAAAGGTATCCTTTTCATTACATTATAGCAAAATGTACGTGATATCCATGTATCATCTCTGTTGATACTAAATTTGATTACTTGAATAAAGCAATGCTTACGAGGGTTCTCCATTGTAAAGTCACACCTATTTTCTTTTTGTGCTCATTTCTTTGTAATCTAGTCACTTAAGTCCTACCTATACTCATGGCATGATGAGACAGTTAAGCTTCACTTCCTGGAAAGGGCTTATCTACATATATTATTGTGAATTATTTTGTAAGATTTGTCTTTTATTCCCAATTATCTACTCAATCATTTGTTTATACCATAATTTTGATATGAGTTCTCTATAATCTTTATATATTGAAATCCTCTGGTCCCACTGTTAGCATGTAAAATTGGAGCTTATAAAAAAAAGGGCTGTGTTTCCTCTTTATCTTTGTACACTCTATGCACTTGGTGATGGTGGTTATGTGCCGTGGAGTCGGTTCCAACTCATAGCGACCCTGTACAGGGTTTCCGAGGCTGTAAATCTTTATGGGAACAGAAAGCCTCATCTTTAGTCCTTATTCATGGTGGTGGTATTAGAGGCCATCAAGTTGGTTCCAACTCATACTGACTCTCTGCACAACAGAACAAACCACTGCCTGGACCTGCACCATCCTCACAATATTTGTTATGTCAACCCGTCTCATTGGGGGTCTTCCTCTTTTTAGCTGACCCTCCACGTTACCAAGCTTCATGTTCTCCAGGGACTGGCCCTCCTGATAATATGCCCAAAGTATGAGAGAAGACATTGCGCCATCCTGGCTTCTAAGGAGCATTCTGGTTGTACTTCTTCCAGCACAGACTTGTCTGTTCTTCTGGCAGCCCATGATACTTCTAATACTCTCCTCCAACACCATATCGCAAATGCATCAATTCATTATTCATTGTCCAACTTTCACATGCATATGAGATTATTAACAATACCCTGACTTGTGTCACGCGTACCTTACTTAGCCCACAAACATGAGCAATGACATCATTGCTCTTGAGCACTGTAAAGAGGACTTGTGCAGCAGATTTGCCTAATACGACACATCATTTGATTTCTTTTTTTTTTTTTTTCTTAAATGTTTTATTGTGAATTATGTGATAGTTTACATGGGAGAACAATAGTTTTACATTCATTCCATCGTATATCGTCTCATTGCCATGGTTACAAACCCCTCCATGCAATCCTTCCCCCGTAACCCCCCAGGTCTTCAGCACACAGTTGCTCTCCCTCTCTGGATCTAAAGTCTCCAGCTGCTCCATCGCTCCACGTCATCATTTCTGGCTCCATTTCAGGCATCACTGCTTCTCTGGGTAGGGTCCTGCTCTCTGCTCTTCTCCCTTGATGGTCCTAGGGACCTCCGCTCCTAGACTGAGA
>NW_006409075.1:221066-232841 GCF_000296735.1 Chrysochloris asiatica
GTCTCACCCAAGATGGCGGCTCCTGGAGCAGCCGAGCATCCGGGACTAGAAAGCAATAGATTTCTTGCTTCTGCCACAAATTCCTCCAGCTGTGAGCCTTCCAACCTTCTAAGTATTCCTTTATATGTGGTTCAGAGTTCTGGGACCATCCTCTGAGCCTGCCTGGTCGGGTATTCTGTGTTGTTGTTGACAGAGCTGTCTGCTATACGTCCACCCGATTCGCCATCTTGTTTGTTCCGGTAATTTTTTATGTTTTCTGATTACCTCCAGCAAGATGTGATCAGGATGTGGTCTTCCCTTTTCACTCTCCTTATTGCTAAACTCAGAGTACCTTTTTTGGGCCTCAGATGGGCTTGGGCCTTGGCGGTGGGCCGTTTGGGCCTCGGGCGGGTGTGTTGAGCCACAGGCGGGCGGTTTGGGCCTCTGGGGGCCTGGGCGTCTGCCACCGGGCTGCAGGAGGGTTGGTCCTTGAGCGGATGGTTTTGGCCTCAGGCTGATGGTTTGGGTCTCAGGCGGGCGGTTTGGGCCTCAGGGGGCCTGGGTATCAGCAGCTGGGCATCAGGCAGCTTGGGCCTTAGCGGGCGGCTTGGGCCTCGGGGCGGGTTGGGTCTCAGGGGCACTGGGCCTTGGTGATCGGGCTGTGCGGCAGGTTGGGCCTTCGAGACCCTGGACCTCGGCGGCGACTGGGCTGTGGACCACCTGGGCCGCGAGGCAGGTTGGCAATTTGGGACTTGGTTGGGCCTGTGCCTTTGTGACTAGTCTGTGGGCTGGTTGGGCCTCAGGGCATTCCTTGGCCTCAGTGGGCGGTCCTGTGCCTTGGGCATTCCTGAGCCTCGGCAGCTTGGCAGAGGGCCGGTCTAACCTAGGAGATAGAGGGCTGGGGGTAGTGGCTTCAGGGAGGTAGTGTCTATATTTGATGACATAGAAAATTCCTCTCTCAGTCTCTCTGTACCATGGGTACCCCAAATTTCCTGATATCCACACCAATATCCCTCTCTATTTATTCGGCTTTGTTAGTTTATGCTTCCTTTTCTCTGGAAATGCAGCCTTCTAAGTGGGGTTGCTCTAGCCCTGCATTCCAAGGTCTGCAGGGGGCAGTGGCACTCACTGGCACGGGCGCGGGAGTGGGAGCTGCATGCAGGCAGGCAAAAACTCAAAATGCCTTTAATTCCTCAGCAATTTGATCTTTTAAGAAAATGAGTTCAGAATGTTGAAATATAAGATCTCATGTTTGTTCAAAGGCTGTCTGCTAGACAGAGGTTTCCTATGTGCGATTCTGCCCCTTTTCCCCTAGACAGCCCTACCTGAGCTGCCTCGTCAGTGAAGCGCCAGAAGTCCCTCCGCCCATCATTTGATTTCTTGACTGCTGTTTCTGTGAACGTGGATTGTGGAGCCAAGCAAAATGAAGTCTTTGACAACATCAACCTTTTTCTCTATTAATCATGATGCTATTTATTGCTCCAGTGGTGAGGATTTTTGTTTTCTTTGCACTGAAGTGCAATTCATATTGAAGGCTGTTGTCTTTGATCTTCATTTGTAAGTCTTTTATATCCTCGTTGCTTTTACAAAGCAAGGTTGAGTCGTCTGCGTATCATAGGTTGTTAATGAGTCTTTCTCAAATCCTGATGCCATGTTCTTCATATAGTCAAGCTTCTCAGAATATTTACTCATTGTACAGAATGAATAAGTATGGTGAAGAATACAACACTGCCATACACCTTTACTTCCTTTAAACCATTCAGTGTCACCTTGCTCTGTTCTATACATAGACAACTGTGTCTATGTGTAAGTTCCTCATGAGCACAATTAAACATTCCGGAATACTCATTCTTTGCAATGGTATCCATAGCTTGTCATGACCCACATAATCAAAAGCCTTTGCATAGTCAGTAAAACACATGTAAACATTTTTCTAGTATTCTCTACTTTAGGTTAAGATCCATCTGACATTAGAGTGATAGCCTTAGTTCCACGTCCTTTTCTGAATCCGGTTTGTACCTCTAGCCAGTTCCCTGTTGATGTGCTGCCATTTTTTTTTATTATCTTTTGCAAAATTTTACTTGCATGTGATATTAATGGTATTATTTGATGAGTTCCTCATTCTGTTGAGTCACGTTTCTTGGAAATGACACAAACATGGATCACTTTAAGTCAGTTGGCCAAGTAGCTTTCTTCCAAATTTCTTGGATGAGTAAGTTCCTCCAGTGCTGCATAAGTTCGTTGAAAACTTTCGATTTGTAGTCCATTAACTCCCAGAGACTTGGTCTTTGCCAGTGCCAAGGATTTCTTCCTTCAGGACCATTGACTCTTGTTCATATGCTATACTTGAAATGGTTAAACATCAATCATTTCTTTTTGGTACAGTGACGCTGTGTATTCCTTTCATCTTCTGTTGATGCTTTCTGCATCATTCAATATTTTGCCCATAGAATCTTCAATATTGCAAGTTGAGGCTTGAATTTTTCCTTCAGTTCCCTCAACTTGAGAAATGTTGAGCATGTTTTCCCCTCTTGGTTTTCTAACTGCAGGTCATTGCACATTTTGTTATAATACCTGGTTTTGTCTTCTTGAAATGCCCTTTAAATTTTTTTATTCAGCTCCTTTACTTCATTTCTTCTGTTTGTTTTAGCACCCCTATGCTGAAGAGCAAGTTTCAGAGTCTCTTCTAACATTCATTTTAGTCTTTTTCTTCTTTCTTGAATTCTTAATGACCTTTTGCTTTCTTCTTGCATGATATTTTGATGTCATCCCACAACTCTTCTGATCTTTGCTCATTAGTGTCTAATGCATGATATCTATTCTCAGGATGATGTCTAAATGAAGGTGTGATATATTCAAGGTAACCCAATGGAATGAGAAATCATCGGACAATATCTTTGATTTCCCATGTGAGTGAAGTTTTACTAAAAGTAATCCAGAAATGGCTGCAAGCATACATTGACAGAGAACTTCCCAGAGGTTCAAGCTGGATTCAGAAGACGATATGGAATGAGGGATATCATTGTTGATGTCTGATGGATCTTGTCTGAAAGCCAAGAATACAAGAAAGATGTTTACCTGTGCTTTATTGACTACGCAAAGGTTTTCAATTGTGTGGATCATAACAAGCTATGGACAACATTGTGAAGTATGAGTATTCCTGAACACTTAATTGTGCTCATGAGGAACCTGTACACAGACCAGGAGGCAGTTGTTCGAACAGAACATGGGAACACTGAATGGTTTAAAATTAGGAAAGGTGTGCGGCAGAGTTATAGTCTTTCACCATACTTATTCAACCTGTATGCTGAGCAAATAATCCGAGAAGCTGGGTTACATGACGAAAAATGTGGCATCAGGATTGGAGGAAGACTCATTAACAGCCTATAATATTACATGATACAACCTTGCTTGATGAAAGTAAGGAGGACTTAAAATATTTACTGATGAAGATCAAAGAGCACAGCCTTCAGAATGGATTACATCTCAATGTAAAAAAAACAAAAATCCTCACCACTGGACCAATAAACAACATTCTTATCAACGAAGAAAAGATTGGAGTTGTCAAGGACTTCATTCTTCTTGGATCAACTATCAATACTCATGGAAGCAGCAATCAAGAAATCAAGTGACGCATTGTGTTAGGCAAATCTGCTGCACAAGACCTTTTTAAAGTGTTGAAGAGCAAAGATGTCAGCTTGAGGACTAAGATGTGCTTGACCCAAGCCAGGGTATTTTCAATAATCTTATATGCATGCAAAAGCTGGAGAGTGAATAAGGAAGACCGTAGAAGATTTGATGTTTTTGAGTTATGGTGTTAGAGGAGAATATTGAAAGTGCCATAGGCTGCCAAAAGAACCAACACATCTGTGTTGGAAGAAGTGCAGCCCAGAGTGCTTGGAGGCCAGGATGACCAAACTTTGTCTCTCCTACTTTGGACATATTGTCAGGGGGGATCAGTCTGGAGAAGGATATCATGTTAGGTAAGGTGGAGGGTCAGAGAAAAAGAGGAAGACCCCCAATGAGATGGATTGGCAAAGTGGCAGCATCAGTGTGGCAAGAATTGTGAGGTTGGCCCAGGTCCAGACAGTGTTTCGTTCTGTTGTGCATAGAGTCACTGTGAGTCAGTACCTAACAATAACAACAATATTCGAAGTCAAATATTGGATCTTATGGACTTGTTTTAATTTTCTTCAGCTTCAACCTAAACTTTATTATGAACAATTGATGGTCCATTCCAAAGTTGTCCGCTGGCCTTGTTTTGGCTGAAGTTAAGGAGCTCTTCTACCGTTTCTTCCCAAAATTTAGTCAGTTTGGTTTCTGTGTATTACATCTGGTGAGGTCCTTGTGTACAGTCACCTTAAATTTCATCATCACTGCTTATAGTAGTTGGTGCATAAATTTGAATAATTGTGCAATTAACTGGTTTAACTTGTAGGCATATGGAGATTATTTTATCACAGACTGCATTATACTTCAAGATAGATCTTGAATTGGTTTTTTGATGATCAATGTGATTTGTCATTCCTGGCATAATAAATCATATAATTGTCCTTTGCAGCTCACTCTGATGCCTAGGATCCAACTAGTACTTAACAGTAATAACAACAATGCTAGGGTATCAATCTTTGTGCATTCCATTTCATTTTTAACATCTTCTAATTTACCTAGATTCGTACTTCATACATTCCATGTTCTGATTATTAATGGATGTTGACAGTTTTTTCTCGTCATTTTGAGTTGTGTCTTAATAACAAATAAAGGTCCTTAAAGCTTTACTCTATTCATGTTATCATGGTTAACTCTACTTCTTGTTGTTGTTGTTGTTAAGTGCCGTCGAGTCGATTCCAACCCATAGTGATCCTGTATAGAGTTTCCAAGTTGCCGCTGGTGAGCTTGAACTGCCAACCTTGCAGTTCAAATGGCTTTGCAGTCTGGCACATTAACCTACAGCGCCACACCAGGACTCCTAACTCTTCTTAGAGGAGGCAGTTTTCCACGAGTCATATTTTGAGTGCCTTTCAGCCTGAGGGACTCATCTTTTGGTACTATATCTGATAATATTTTGGTGCTATTCATAATATTTCAATATTTTGTATTTTGGTGCTATCTGACAGTGTTCCACTGCTATTTATAACGTCTTCTGTGGCTAAACATTCAGAAGTAGTCCACCTTTCCTTCTTCCTAGTCTGTATTATTCTGGAAGCTCAGCTGAAACCTGCCCACCTTGGGTGACTCCGCTGCTATTTACAATACCGGTGGCATAGCTTCTAGTATCACAGTAACACGCAAGCCACCACAGTACCACAAACTGATTTCCAGTAATTAAAAAAAAGTACCTTAATATATTTTTGCTCTAACTGAAAAATATCCTTAAATATTTCTTGAAGCCACTTTTGAAAGAGCTTTTAGTATTTGTTAGTTGAAGACTTATATATAACATGCTGTCTCCTATCTTTACATTGTTCAGACCACCAGAGGAGTTTAAGACCCCATTTGGAAAATTATCATCAGATGCTGTCACTCAGATAACAACAGAGAGTCCAGAGAAAACCTTGTTTTCATCTGAGATTTTTATTAATGCTGAAGATCGTGGACATAAAATTCTAGAGCCCCAACCTCAGCCTGTATACAAAGTTCCTGTGAAGTTTGCTTCTTCATCTTCAGTCCAACAGATTGCTATTTCTCGTGGTGAAGATGGTAAGAAAATTTGATGGGATTTTAATTCAAAATGCCAACTTTCATTTCTTACTATCTCAGAAATTTGATTTATTAGATAGCTGTGACTTCTAGTGAGAAAATCTAATTGTAATTTAAACATTAGGATCTACCGTAATTATTTGCTTTTCTTATATAGCTATGAAGAAAGTATGAATTGTTTTAGTCTTCTGTTTTACTGTCAAGTATAACTTTTCCTATTTCTACTTGAGCTAACAACATATGTGGAACTTTTACTTCTTGTGCTTAGCTTATTTTTATCTCACAATACTTGTGATAATACAAGAACTGCACAAAAATTAAAAAACTATAGAAGTCTGATTTTAAGTGCCCAGGTGGATTAATTACACCATGTAGTACTGTGAGTGTATTATTGTAATGTTTGGTGCTATAATAAATAAATTCAAGCCTATATGAAAGGGCAAACACAACAGTAGTGTGCAACTTCTCACTCATTAAACAGTCGCTAGGGGCCCAAGTTGACTATGGCTCTTCTGTGTTTAAAATGTGCAACTGAAAGTGACTTTGGATTCACTTTGCCAGTCAAGTGGAAGAGACAAAATGTAGAGGAATGTATGTGGGAGGTTTTTATGAACCAGGCCCAAGTAAATTTTACAAACTAAGAATGTATTTTAGATTTATTTTCCAGGAAGGAGAAATAGATTTTGGTGGACAGTCTCTACATAAAGTCTCCATTTAGAGTGTTCCATGATATAATTTCAAAACTATTTTGATAATGCTTGTGCTGTATAGTATTTGGTGGCACTGTAGGATAAGCACTGGGCTGCTAAGTGCAAGATCAGCAGTTAAAATCTACCAGCTACTCCACAGGAGAAAGATGAGGATTTCTGCTCCCGTAAAGATTTATAGCCTCAGAAACCCTATATAGGGTCACCATGAGTCACAGCAGTGGGTTTGATTTTTGGAATGTATCTTATATAATCTATTCAAACTATATTTTACGTTTTCCTAAAGAATGAATTTAATTTAAGTAAGTATATTTGTGTTTAGATGGAATGATTATACTTAAACATTTTTGTTGTAAAATAACAGTATAGCAGACAAAAACATACAATTAAATAACTTATCACAAAGAACACTGTTATGTGTCAGTTATCTGTTACAGTGGCCAATCTGTATTGAAAACATTTTTAATCTCTGTTGTTGCTCTTATGTGCCATCAAGTCGGTCCCAACTCACAGCAACTCTGTGTAGGGATTCTAAGGAACGACTGATGGGTTTGAATTGCCAACCTTGAGCTTAGAAGTCCAATGCTTATCCTATAGCTCCACACCCAGACTCCACTCATTATCAAATGAATCAGGCTGTATAGACTTTACATATAGTCACCTAAGAGAAAGTCTCCCTTTAAAAAAACGATTACTATTATTTGGTTTACTATTGGAGTCCTGGTGTGGCTGTGGGTTAAAAGCCATTTGAACTGCAAGGTCAGTGGTTCAAGCTCACCAGCTGCTCTTAGGAAACCCTCTACAAGATCACTATGGGTCAGAATCGACTCGATGGCACTTAACAACAACAGTATAGTATTGGAGTTCTGGTATGGCACTGTAAGATAAGCACAGGATAAGCTAACCTCAAGGTTGGTGGTTCAGACCCACCAGCTGCTCCTCGAAAACCCTATGCAGGGTCACTCTGAGTTGGAACTGACTCAGCAGCACTTAACAATAACAAATATAATATTAGAGCTCTGGTGGCGTAGTAGGGTACATGTTCCTGTTAACCACAGGTTCCATGGTTTAAATTTACCAGCTGCTCCTTGGGAGAAAGATAAGGCTTTCTGCTCCCATAGAGATTTACTACCTAGAAACCCTATATAGAATTACTAGGAGTCAGAACTGACTCAGCGACACACAACAACAATATAGTATTTTTTTATACTGTGTTAATATTCATTTTTATTTTAGTATTTTTAATCCTGCTCATCAGAAATAAAATTTAGTCAAGCTTTTTTAAAATATGAAATTATTGTAAAGTACAAAGAATAATATATTAAACACACGACTAAGAGTTGGAATTTACTCACTGGCAGTGGGTTTGATTTGGTTTGGATGTCTCCACTACTCTGAATTGACAAATT
The DNA here is from genome assembly GCF_000296735.1 of Chrysochloris asiatica. Taxonomy (NCBI): domain Eukaryota; kingdom Metazoa; phylum Chordata; class Mammalia; order Afrosoricida; family Chrysochloridae; genus Chrysochloris; species Chrysochloris asiatica. The sequence continues at coordinate 228,862 of NW_006409075.1, forward strand.
CGGAGTAATATGTTGTATGTTCATATTTTATTTGACTTTCCATTTTCTTAAAGAAATACTTTGTTTAGTCAAAGTCTCTTTTATTCCTCTCTAGTCCTATTACTTTTCTCCCTTTCCCAGAAGCAGCCACTTTTCATGATGTAGGCACTTCATTTCTTCCCCATAGGCAAGCAATCCAAAGTAAATGTAAGACATTTGCATCCAAACATCACGTTGTCGAGCAACATAGAGCCACTCGTCTGCTTCAGAATTCTCCATCTCCGTAGCATATCCATTTCTGCTCTGTTGTTGTTGAGTGCCATAGAGTTGGTTCTGACCCATAGCGACCCTGTATAGAGCTTCCAAGGAGCAGCTGGTGAGCTTGAGCCGCTGACGCAGTTCAAACCAACTTTGCAGTCCAGCACATTAACCCACAGTGCCACACTGTAATTCTGCTTAGTTGGTACTGTTCACTTTCTGCAGCCTTTGGACTGAATTGTAAATGTAGCCATCACTACTGTACTATATTACAGTTCTCCAAGGAATTAGAACCAAGGGAGGTATATGGATATAGATACATGGTGTCCATCGTTAATATGCTAGGCTGCTAACCAAGAAGTTGGTGGCTTGACTCCACTCAAATGTGCCTCAGAAGAAAGCCTTCTGTGCTTTTCTTCAGAAGAAAGAAAAAAATCTGTTTTTGGAAACAGATTACCAAAGCAGATTTTGGTAATCTGTTTCCAAAAAATCAGTCCTTGAAAACCCTGTGAAAGGTCACCAGGAGTTGTAATTGACAATGGCAGTTGGTTTGAGTTTAATAAATATAGATATGTATATATGTACATATAGAGAGAGAGAAAGAAAGAAGAAATACAAGGGGGCTTCAGATGTTTGTAGAATAATTCCATTATCTTTTCATTTCAATTTTTCCACTAACTTTTTAAACCCTCTTTTAGATGGATGAGTGCATAGATAGACAGACAGATATAGATGATAGACACACACAAACACAGAGAGCCATTGACTGGTACTTAAGGATTTGGCTGATGTAATTATGGGGGCTGGTAAGTGTGACATTTGTAGGGCAAACCAGTAAACTGGAAACTTACTTATTTTTCAGTCTTGAGCCCAGCATTTTTAGGGCAGACTGGTGTGATTTAAATTCAGGCAGGATTTAATGTTACAGTCTTGAGTTAGTTTTTCTTCTTTGGAAAACCTCAGTTTTTGTTCTTTGGGCCTTCAAGTGATTGGATGAGGCATACCACCCATAGTAATGAGGGTGATCTCCTTTAAGTCGGTTCACTGTAGATGTTAGTCACATCTATAGAATACCTGTACAACACCATCTAGGTTAGGACTTGATTCAACATTTGGGTACTATAGTCCAGCCAAAGGAGTCCTGGTGTCAGAGTGGTTTAAATACTGGACTGCTAACTTCAAGGTTGGGAATTCAAACCTACCAACCACTCCACGAGAGAAAGATGAAGCTGGCTGTTCCCCAAAAGATTTATTATAGCCTCAGAAACCCTATGGAACAGTTCTTATGTGTCCTATAGGGTCACTGTGTATAGGGTCACTGTGAGTTAGTATCGACTCAGTGGCAGTGGGTTTGATACAGTGTAGCCAAGTCAACATAGGAAACTAGCCATCACAACTACCAAACTTAACATACACTGGTGGAAGAATAAAATGAATGCATTTATAACTGAACAATGACATTTACTGTAATGACCAACTAGAAGTGGGGACTATGACCTCTTGGGCCCGTTTGACCTCTTCCCTGCTGTATAAGTACTCTAAAGGCACCCCACTCTGCCAGCAAGCCTCTTTGTCCTAAGGTGCTCACCTTTCTCGCTCTGTGGGCCAGTGTATATAAAGTGTGGTAATTATGATGCTTTGTTTTATATATTGACTTGGCTGGTCTATACCAAACCCACTGCCAGTAAGTTGATACTGACTCCTGCCAGCCTCCTGGTACTACCTCTGTGAACACTGTTTTGCTGCCACTGCTTCTCCCTGTTTCTGGTTTTACATCACTCTCTCTTTCTCTGTCCTGAGTATGGGATGCTCCCAGTGCAGGGATCCCAGGTCCAAAAGATGCCCTCTGCTCCTAGCTATTCTTTCTTGGTGGTGGTAAGGTCTCCCTTTCCACCTCTACAATGGCTTATTTTAAGCCTTCTTATTGTTTTTGTTGTTATTAAGTGCCATCAAATTAGTTCCAACCCATAGCAACCCTATGTAGGGTTTCCAAGGAGTGGCTGGTGAGCTTGAACTGCCAACCTTGCGGTTCAAACTGACTTTGCAGTCCATTGCATTAACCAACAGCGCCGTAAGCCTATAAGATGGCAAAACTAACTAATCCCTTCATTTGGGTTCCATATACCTTGTTTTTATGGTCCTACTCCCACAGGGATGTCATACACCTTATTTAGATTATTAGCAAACTATCCAATCCTCTTAGTGGGCCACAGGCCTCTAATTTGCGTAGTCCTACCCATTCATTCACTGGGAATGACAAAGACTGTAGCTAGAAGAGTCATATTAAATAACTCACTCTATGACACAAGCCCTGTGAATCACAATTGATCACGGACAGACCCCAAGACCGACATTTTGTTTTATTCTGTATGGGGTGACTGTGTGCTGAGGACCAACTTATGGCAACTAACAACATCACATGAAGGAAATATGGATCTTTTGTTTAGAGATGAAAAGGAAAGTACACTTTTTGAGAGGATGTTGAAACTGAGACAGTATGGGAAGATTAGATATTATAAAGCGATTATTTATTTATACTCTAATATAATTTTGTTCAAAATTCTAATGGAATTGTTCTTTTGCACTTATTTAGTTAATTTAAAGTTCATCAGGAAGATTAACAAAATAATTTTGGAAAAAAAATAAAACTATTTTAGCAATGGTCAAATTTAAAGTGTTGTTGGTTAAGTGTCCTCAAGTCAGTTCCAACTCATAGTGACTTGGTATAGGGTTTCCAAGGAGTGGCTGGTGTGTTTGAACCACTGACCTTTCAGCTCAAACCACCCTTGCAGTCCAATGCTTATCTTGCAGTGCCACACCAGGACTCTAAATGTAAAGTGTAGCACTAGCCTAATGGAGTCCTGGTGTGGTACTGTAGGATAAGCACTGAAACACAGGCTCAGTTTGAACCACAAAGTCAGTGGTTCAAACCCACCTGCCGCCACTCCTTGGAAACCTATACAGAGTAATTATGAGTTGTAACCAACTCAGTGGCACTTAACATTAACAGCAACACTAACCTTAAATATATATAAACTTATTAGTGGAAGAGAATAGAAAAGACATGAAGCCTGTTTCACTTGAGTTTAATGAGTGATAAAGGAATTACCTTAATGAGAAAAGTAAGAATTATATAACACATGCTATTTAAATAAATTACTTATTAGGTGACAAGAAGTTTGGGAAAATTGAGCACTTTGTCTCTAAACGTATATCAAAATTGCTGTTTGATACACTTTGGTTTTTAATTCATTTAAATTTTCACAACATCCCTATAAGTTAGGTGTTACTGTGATGCCCATTTTTATAGGTGGGGAAAATGGTACCAAAAAAGAGGTGATGTGTTCAAAGTCACATAGGTTCAATTGGTAGCCTCTGTGGATTTAAAATGAACTGTAAGTATTAGAATAACTGTGTATTGGAATAAATGATAAGCTGCTTTATCACACAACTTCTAAAATACAGGTAGGTGATCTAGGGCAAGTAGCTCTGCTTCTGATTAACAAGTACATAAAAAAATGATTCAGCCTCTGATAAAACTCACGTAAGAGTGGCACTGTATGCTTGCCCAGGAAACATCAAGGCAAGTGGTTGGGTCCCCTCAGTGTAAACCCCCTTCCAAGACTAAGACTCAATGGTAATACATGCTCTGATTGGTGACCACACTCATCACCAATAAGGGGAAGTGAGGGAAAAACAGCAATAAAGTGGTGAGCTAAGCCCTACAATGTGGAGAGTGAAGC